>NC_056745.1:287974144-288051644 GCF_019279795.1 Protopterus annectens | reverse complement strand
TCACCAATAGCCTGGAAGTGAAATTAGCTTCAAAGTCAGATACCAAAGGGTCACTTGCTGAACTGGGCTGGCTTGAACTCCCTCACCTCCTTCAGTGGTATCAACTCTCACTCACCCACAAACTAGTAAACCATCCACTAAATGTCCCATCCCTCCAGAATCTACTCCAATCCTATCGCACCACTAGACCACTAAGATCCAGCAGCAAAAATCACTTGCAGATCACTAAAGCCAATAACTCTGCTGGTGAAGCACTATTCTCTTGCACCGTAGCCAAATTATGGAACTCACTCCCACCCACAATTACCTCCATACCATCATGCACCCACTTCAAAACTTTACTAAAAGCGCAACTAAAAACATGCTGGCTATGCCCTTGCAACTCCCACTCTAATATCATCCACCCCATCCAACCACTACCTTTCTTTCCACTCCACTAACTACCTTGATTATAGCAAGCTCAGATGCTCATAAGCCAGTACTTATTATACAGCACGGACTTCTTCTTCTTGTAACATTTGTTAATGTCTGGTATGTACTTCACAGATAAAGATTCTAGTTGTCTACTGATGTACTATGTTCTTCATCTGTAAATATGTTGTAAGTAATTGCTATGTAAATTGTTAATCACTATGTAATCCAATGTAAATACTGTCTGTTTATTTTAACTGTGGAGCTTTTCTCCCCGGGCCTCCGCTGAAAATGGACCTACGTCCAGTCGGACACTCCCGGTCAACAAATTTAAATAAATAAATAACTAAAATAAATAAATATTTTTTAAATTCATTGTCTAGTTAAAGGCCAGCTATAGCAAAGTCTCTCTCCCCATCATCAATCTATCTCTGTGTCTCTCAGAATCAGGGGCGGCCCGTGCTATTGGACTGCCGGACTGCAGCCGCCTCAACTGAAACTAAAAGAAATAAAAATAAAAACAAATAAATAAAAAAGAAAAAAAAGTAAAAAAATTTGCAGACTTCGCGCATGCGCAGTAGTCCGGACTGCTGCTGAGAGTCTCTGCGCATGCTCCAGGCAGTCCTGATAGGGAAACATGAGGAACGGAGCTCCCAGAAGTCTATGCAGTTTTAAACTGCATAGACTCGCTGGGAAAACGCGTCGAGGTCGGACTGCAACACCAGCAGTCTGGAATTGCTGCAGTCTCTCGTCGGGAAGATGACACGGGTGGGTCTGGAGTTGCAGGCGGGGTTTGGATGTATTGCAGGTCGCGGGCAGGGTTTGGATGCACTTGGATTTATGGAGAAAGGACATTGAATTTATGGTGATTTACTTGCAGGTAAGTGTGTTGGATTTATGTATGGTGATTTACTTGTAGTGTGTGTGTGTGTGTGTGTGTGTGTGTGTGTGTGTGTGTGTGTGTGTGTGTGTCTGTGTGTGTGTGTGTGTCTGTGAAAATGCCCCAGGTGCAGTATACTGGTGGTTAGACTCATGGTGGTGTGGTAGGGAATACCTCAGGCTTGAACCCTGTACCCTGTATGCAGGTGTTAAAGACTTGAGGTCCCTACCCACCACCATTTGTAAAAAAATTGCAGATTTTTGCCTCATATTTGATCTGATTTGTTCCTCATAATATCTGTGGTTTGTAAATATTGCAATGCTTGATATTTGTTGGTGCAGTAGTAGCAATGTTGCCTCACTGCTGCAGGTTCTCAGGTTTGATTCTTCACTGGGGTTCCTTCTTTGTGGGGTCTGTATCTTCTCCCTGTGTTTGTGGAGGTTTGCTTTTATTTGATGGTGCAGTGGTAGCATTGTTGCCTCACAGCTGCAGGTTCTCAGGTTTGATTCTTGGCTGGGGTTCCTTCTTTGTGGGGTCTGTATCTTCTCCCTGTGTTTGTGTGGGTTTGCTTTTGTGTCCTCCCATGTTACAAAGACATGCCTGCATTATTTCTTCCTGGGCCTCTGCTGAAAATTGTTTTTTTGTTCCAAGTCAGACTGTCCTGATTAACAAATGTTAAATAAAATTGACAGGCATTTGAATTTCAGACTTCAGGTTTCTGAATGTTTAATTCTTTACATATTTGATGGTGCAGTGGCAGTATTGTTGCCTCACAGCTATAGGATTTGTGGTTTGATTCTTGGCTGGGGTGCCTTCTGTGTGGAGTCTGCATCTTATCTCTGTGTTTGTGTGGATTTGCTCGGGTGTCCTGCCATTTTACAAAGACATGTGTCTACAGTATTTCTCCCTGGGCCTCTGCTGAAAATTGTTTTTGTTCCATCAGAAGTAAAATTGACAGGCATTTGAATTTCAGACTTCATAGTCTTCAGAAAATACATAGTAAAACAACTTTTTGTTCTAGCAATTAATATATAGTAACACAACCTTTTATTATAGCAATTTTTTAAGTTTATAAGATGACTATTTGAAATTTGTCCTTATTTTTGGGACTGTAATACCCTGTTAGTGGCTTTGTCCAGGTTTTTTGTGCTAAGGTTGACAGCTATGGCAAGAACTGAATTCACTGAATATATTTGAGGGCTGTATTCCCTCATTACTGGGTTTGTCCAGGTGTTTTGTGCTAAGAAGTTGACAGCTATGGTGAGAACTGAATTCATTAAATGATAGCCATTTAAGTTTCAGTCTTCCTCTCTTTCACAAAGCAGCTGATTTGGCGTAGTGGTATGTTGCTCTTGACTGCTTTGCACAGGGACCTTGGCTTTTAAATGTACGGTGGTAACACAACATTTTTCTTTCACAAAGCAGGTGATTTGGCATAGTGGTATGTTATTCTGACTCTTTTTTGCACAGGGACCTTGGCAGTAAAATGTATGGTGGTAACACAGCATTTTATTCTAGCAGCTTTCCAAGATTATACAAGCAATGTTTAATGTGTCCCTGGTTTTTGCCCTTTTGACCCACCCCAATAAATTTGGCTTTTTCCAGACTTCTTGTGCTGCAAAGTTGAGATGCAGTTGAGTATTGAGTAGATTTTACAAGGAGCTGAGAGCTGCAGGGGAAGAGAAGTTTAGTGCTGATTATGCTAAATCAGCTCACATTGCTAATAGCACAACAGGTTGTGTACTTGCTTTTGATGCAGAAGGTTGTTGGTTCTACTCCCATAAGGGGTGAATGCTGCCGTACTGAAAGTTAAGATGCTAACTATGAGCCTGTTATCAGTTTGCCATCCATTTCCTATTGCAATATTACTAGCTTATTTTTAATGTAATTTAGGCAATTTATTCCTCAGGGGCATCAGACACTTTATTTTTCGATGAAACCATGAAATATAAAAGTGATTGCTAGCAGCAACCTCTTCATTACAGATTTATTTAACGTGGAATTATTTAGATGACTTTTTTACTACTTAAGAGATTGTGCATATTTACTGATAATGGTGGACTGTAGAATTGTGCATATTTACTGATAATAGTGGGCTGTAGAAGTTTGAGTAGACTTTTATGATGAAAATGTTCTGAATTGGGCAGTTTTGTTTCATTGTTTACTGGAAAAATGTTCAAAGCAATAGGAAGGTGTATCAAAGAGCACATGTATGTTTCATATGCAAGGGGCCTATGATTTGAAAACAGCCCAGAATTCATTTTTATCTGCCACGGGTAAAATGTATTTTCTTTGAATGTGGGTTTTAATGTGTTTCAATGAATGTGAGTTTCAAGGGCAGAGAAGTTTTAATGCCAAGTTTGTTTAGCAGATGTCTTAGTGTTTGTGCTGTAAAATGCAAAATAAAACTTTCAAATGAAGTTCAAATCATCATAGAAGTAAATCAGTATGCACATTAGTGTTTATGGGAAATGGAGTGAAATAGCAAAGTAATGAATCATTGGAATGGCTGCAGGGGGAGGCTCCATTCGACCATGGTTTTGTGAGGGGGAAGGGCGGCAAACTTAGACAGCCCCAGCTGAACTATACCTCCCAACTGTCCAGATTTTCAAAGAATGAATAGGTTTTTTGCTTCTTATTTTTGGTTTATTCCTCATAAAATTTGTGGTTTTCTGGCAAATCATTTAGGAATTAAGTCACTAAATAATGACACACTAGTTTCAGACTTCATAACCTTCAGAAAAATGCATGCTAAAGTAAGACATGTTCTACCAACTGTCCCAGTTTATACAAGAGCAATTTTTAGTACTGTTTATATGTTCCCCCAATATATTTGGCCTTGTCCAGATTTATTGCATTAACAGGTTGAGAGGTACATGCAAATTGCTTTATAGAATTAGGCATAGCCAAACCTCTCAACTGTCCTTGAATTTGGCTCAAAATGTTGCTCTTCCCCTAATAATCCCTCTGCAAAATAGCAATTTTGGAAGAAAACATGGAGGGTTTACAATTAAGAAATAACTGTAATAATCAGAGTTATAGATTACTTTTATTTCAGAAATGCATGTAGACTATTTTATTTTGTCAGCTGCTCAAGTTAACAGTACTAATATTAAAAAAGTGTCCCTTCTTTGACAGGTTCCCAGCTGTATTGTGTGGTTATTTTATATTGTTGCATCACATTTTTGGTCCATTTTTCATAAAACTGTGGTTTTTTGGCAAATTAGTGGTAAATCATTAAAGACTGAAGTTAGAAAATAATGACAGGCATTTGAGTTTCAGATTTCATATCCTTCAGAAAATTCATACTAATGCAAGACCTACTATTCTATTATCTTTCTAAGTTTATAAGAGCAATATTTAAAAATTGTCCTTATTTTTGGGCCTTTGTCCCACTTTTATGTATGGCTTTGCCCATATTTCTTGCTCTGAGGGTGAGAGGTATGACAAATGTGTTAGGGCCATCACCGTCAGCCAGAGACATTTCAAATTGTGACATACTTGTTGCACCCCACTCCCCCATGTAGTGACTCTAGATGTGTCCAAGCAAAGCAAGGAGCAGTTATGCAGTGTAAATGTGCAGGGTATCCCCCCATACAAGGTAGACACAAGTACTACAGTGACTTTTCATCTGTTCTTGATTTTGCAGAATGGTCTGGTTTCTGTCATATTTTTGTACTGTTGATTTATGCTTATTACTCAAAGTGCCTGTTGCTCTGTGTTTTAAGTAGCAATGCTTTAATGACCATCAAGTAAGCTTGTCTGAGATCATAACATGCAAGTAAGCTTTAATAAGCATACTTTTAAAGAATTGCCAACATTGAAGCCTTTCTGTTGTTGCCATGCAGAGAATACTTAACTAGATAATGTATAAGCATTGGATATTGAAATGCATATGACAGTATTTGTAGTAAAGGACAGGATTACATTATTTTAAGAAGCTCATTACACTTGTTGGAAACTTCTAGTGATCTCTGAGGGCTTTACCAGTAAACTAAACAGAATGCCATTCATGTGTGGTACATAACCTGTACAGTAATAATTTAAGCAATGTATCTTGAGCTTGTTTCTTGTTTGCTTTTCATTTTTACTTTGATCGTGTTTTCCCCATGAAACAAGTAGATAGTTGTCAGGCAGCAGGTCTGTTTTGGATAAGAAACATTTTTACAAGTGGGGGCATCACAGAGATTGTTACTTTCAGCATGTTACTTGGTGCTTTAATAAAGCTGAATATAAATTATAATTAGAACTGCAGTGCAAGGAGAAGTAGTTTGAGTTGAGTACTGCTTGTTTTTCTTATACTTGATTTTGACTGGCATTCCCGTAATGTATTTAAAAAGTAATTTATTTTTTCATGCCTCACAACCTTTTTGTTTCCATCTAGATATTAAGTAAGCTGTCATGCAGCCAATGCATTTAAATATTTTTATTCTTTTACACTTCATTTGTCTTGATTGGACTCTCATAATAAGGGTTTGGCACCCAGGGCAGCATATTTAATTAAAGTTAGTTTTTGTGGTTTTGAGCATAGCTCCTCCCCTTTCTAGTTGGCCGCACCCCTTCCCATTGACCCCACCCATTCAGCTATCCCCTGCAGCCCCCCTTTGATTTGAAGTCACCAGCCGCCACTGCTCAGAATGCTCATTGCTAAAGCGGTGTAGGGCTGAATGGCTAATTTTTAATTCACTGAAATTGAGACCATCAGCATTTGAAGCCAGTGATATCATATATGTTACATCACTTTGTAACTCTTTTACAAAATAAATAGAACATGTTGCCATGTAACACAGAGCACATCATATATGTTACATCACTTTGTAACTCTTTTACAAAATAAATAGAACATATTGCCATGTAACACAGAGCACATCATAGAACATATTGCCATGTAAGACAGGGCACATCATATATGTTACATCACTTTGTAACTCTTTTACAAAATAAATAGAACATGTTGCCATGTAACACAGAGCACATCATATATGTTACACAACTTTGTAACTCTTTTACAAAATAAATAGAACATGTTGGAGGGATAGGGACCCTATTCTATGGAACAGTCTGCCAAATCACTTCTCTTACTCTGTTCAAATGGAGTTTGGATGAATGAATGAGTAACCACAAATTCAACCTTGGTTTAGCGCTCCATCAGCCATGGATAGGTGAAACATATAAATGTCTCAACATATCCTTGTTTGGTCATTGTCTGGGTTACTTCTGTGCAAAACATCATGAGAATGTAAGGCTAGGCCTCTTAAGATCTGTACAGATAAATAAGCCATGTAAGTACCTATGAAGCTGTAGAAAATAATCTAAAAGGCATTTTCTAACCTTTTGAAGTATTTTAAATGCATTATCTCTGTTAGTGCAATTTTTAACTTATTAGTTTAATTGTAAAATGCCCAAGGTTAGGCATTTAAATATTCAAGCATGCAAACAAAAATAAATAATGATTCGGAGAGAAGACTGAGACTGCTGGGAATTCTGTATTAGTCCATTTCTGTTGCATTCTGCCAAGCTGCTGCTGTCACTTAACCAGTTTACATATATACATCTCTCTCTCTCTCTCTATATATATATATATATATATATATATATATATATTTAGTAACCAGTGGTATTTTAACCCCTCATAAATGTAATATAACTCTGTTCCTTTCATTGTTGAATATTGGTATTGTTTTTAATCTTAATATTGCACCTTGTTTCTTCTAACAGTAAGCTTCTTTTCTCCATAATGTCTTTTAGGAAGGTAACTTTTTAGCCTGTTGAATTCTCCTTAAAGTCTGCATAAACACTTTATGCTCCATCTCATCCTGCTTTCTTCAGGATTATAC
The DNA here is from genome assembly GCF_019279795.1 of Protopterus annectens. Lineage (NCBI taxonomy): Eukaryota > Metazoa > Chordata > Ceratodontiformes > Protopteridae > Protopterus > Protopterus annectens. The sequence continues at coordinate 288,044,516 of NC_056745.1, read as the reverse complement.
ATATTAAGGTGTTCTGATCTACTTTATATGACTACTAGCATGGACTGTGTATGATGTGTTACCACACCCTAAAAATGTGCGAATCATCTTTATGTTTTTATTAATAAGACATTCTCAGAAATGCCCAGAATACTCCAGAACACATCCTATTGTGATGTTTATTATTTGATCGTTGCTGCAGTAGCCTAAGCTATTTAGGTTATATCCTGAATAGGATATGCTGGACAGCTTCCAAAGCTTCTGGACACCTTGCTCACACCATGACCATTGCCTGCTTGAGCAGAACTGTAGAAAAACAGTTGTCTGGCTGCCAAACCCTTCAGAGCTTTCCTGCTGCTAAAGACTGCTCCTTTTGTGGGCTTTCAAGAATCGACGGTCAGATAACGAGTCACCATTGCCACACAAATAAGTTTTCTTTGGGGAAAAAACTTCCACATTTTATTTTATGACAAAAACTTAATTTTAAAATTACTTTTTGTGAACTATGCTATTTTATGCTAAGAAGTTTGTGTTTTTTAGATTGTCACTTGGTTTTCCAGTCAGTTAAAAGTTTGTAGTGTAAAACATGAAAGAAGTATCATTTAAGTTTGTTTTTGTGGTGAAAACTTTTGCTAAATATATATTTAGGGTCTGGGGTAAGTGTATGCTGCACTCATTATGATGTTTATGGTGAAAGCACCACTTTTTTTATACCTCTTTTACCATTTGCTGCTGATAGTGATACCAGAACTTCAGGTTTCATTCTCAACTTTACCCTGGGGCAACTTTCCACTTCCTCAGTTGTTCCTTCCTCCATCCACAAAAAGAAGAAAATTTCAGGTAGCCTCTGTCCCTTTAACAAGTTTTAAATTTGCCTCAGCCACAGATGGTTGACTCTGCTAAGGCCATTTCTCAGATTACTTATCTTCTTCCTTGGTTTCCTCTGACATAGTCCCTTCAGTCGCCATGGACTGGGGGTTAAACACATACTCTGTGGCTGGTGGAGTGTCCTTAGTGGGCATGAGAAAGCCACTCTTGTCAGTCGTGGAGGAAGGGGTGGGGAATGCCTCTCTGCCTAGCTAAATTGAGATGCCTGTTCCCTGTGGAACTGTTCCTGACAGGAATCTGACTGCTTCTGTAGAATTTCATGCTAAAAAGAAACAGAAAATTAAACATTTATCATCTCCGGTCTCATTTACTTTAGACAGGGGTTGGTATGGTTTCTTTGCCTTAGCTCAGGGCTTAGTTCAGGCTGTTGACCCATCTCATTCTGGTTTTACTGGTTAAAAAAAAATAATCCTTCATTTCCTGAAGAAACAAGGAGTAATGAAGAGGGAAATATTTTTGAAGGAACAACTTTTGTTTTCCTCCTCAGGTAACTGGTTTTGATTGTGAGGAGAATTTTTTTTTTCCGATAGTCCCTTGGAAGAATTTTCTATTTCAGAAACTATATCTAGGATGAACCAATTGTTTCACTTGCACAGTAATGACATTCCAGTCTCTTTGAAAAAATATTATGATTTATTAAAACTGGAATTTCTTCATCTCACTCCTGTTCCTCCAATTCTTCCGGCTTTGGAAGTTGTTTTATTATAACCTGTACAATTCCTGACAGCCAGCTTGTAGCCCTTACGAAAGCAGATAGATTTTATAAAGTTCCACAGTCTTCCAAACGTTTTTTTTCTAATCCCAGGTCTGATTGTGCAGTGATTTCCTTAGGAAATCCTGGTGCAGGTAAACATTTGGTTAATGCTAATCACTTCTCCTCTGACAAGGATGTGAAAGCCTTTGACTGATTTGGGGGAAAAAACTGCAAATGTCTACAACACATACTTTTAGAATTCTTAGTTGTTTAAGCTCATGTGTTAAATTCTTTTGCTAGCATCATCTGAGAATATGAAGAATGATGTAACTACTTTTCCCTCTTCTGAGGGAAAATCTTCTCTAAACACTTATTGCTTCTGTGTCTTAAATGACTAGACACCCTATGAAAATTATGACTGCATCCTGACGACTCTTTCAGAGTATCTGCTCCTATAACTGTTATGAGAAAGTTTGCACAATTATACTCTCAGAATTTACCTGTGTATGTAAAATCTGACATTTTGAACTTCCCTTTGGATAGGGAGGTTGTTTTTGGATCATATACTGCTGAGGTCCTTGAAATTGTGATGAAAATGGGAAAGTGATTCAAAGGGTGACTCAGGTTTTTCAGCCTTCCTTCCCCAAGTTTGTTAAAGGTTTCATACCTACTTCTGAACATTTTTATAAAAAACAAAATAAACTGACCCAGCAAACTTCAAGTAACACATTCAAAAAGCAAATTGCTATTTCCAAATTGTAACCCCCACCCCCTTTCCTGCCATGGCAAGCCTTTAGGTCTTCCCTAAAATCTGAATCTCCATATCTCTCTTTGGGAATAGGCAATCTCAGACAAATGAGTTCTGAGAGTGAGACTCCCTCCCTCCTTTTCTGGGGATTCCTCCTTATCCACCAGATCAGACTTTTTTTTTCTCTCTTGTCATTCTGTATTTCCTGATTCAGTGGGTCATAGAACATGTTCCTCCTTCTCTAATAGGAAAAGGGTTTTATTCTAGAATGTTTCTGCTACCAATGAAAATAGTGTAATGGAGACCAGTCCTAGACCCATCCTTTCTCAATCTGTTTATGAAAGTCCCAAAGTTGAAAATGCTATCCCTTTACAGCCTATGACCTCTTACTCCCCTTTTTGGTTTTTGGTAACTGTAGATCTAAAGAATGCTTATCATTATATTCCTGTAGCCTCAGATTTTAAACACTATTTTAAGATTTTCTGTGTCAGAATTACACTATCCGTCCTATGCATTGTCATTTGGATTACCTACTTTTCCAAGTGTGGTCACAAACTGTCTAGCTCCAGTGATAACCTATTGCAGATTGTACGACATTCTCATTTTTCCTTAATTATTGATTGCTTATTTTTGCAAACTCTTTTTCAAAGTGTCAAGAATCTCTCACTCGAGCAAGGAATCTTGTTGACAGACGGTTTCCAGGAGGGTATATTGAAATCTTGTTTGACCCCCTTCTCACAGGATTACGTTCCTCAGTTGTCTGTTATATACTTCAGTTCAAATAAATTTTATTCCACAGAGAAAAGTACTCCTATATTTAGAACTATTCCTGAGTTTTTCCACTTGACTTCAACAAGGGAATTTTTCAGGATACTTGGAATCATAGCATTCATGATTCTCATGATTCCACTAGCCAGACTCCATATGGGGAGGATTCATTGGTGCATAAAATTGGTTTGTACCAACACCAGCATCCCCTAGCATTTCAAATTCCAATGTTGGGATTTGTAAAAAGGGAAATGTTTGGTGGAGAGACCAGTTTTATCTGAAAATATGTCTCCCATTTTCCATTCCAGCTCTAACAGTCAATAACAATGAATGCTTCAGACTTTGCTTGGGGGAGTTGTGTCTGTAGGGGTAAAAGTGAAGGGTCCTTGGAAGAAAAGAGACAGACCAAAATGCATAAATATAAAAGATATATAGTCAGTCATAAATGCACTCAACTCTTTCAGTCATCTGTGGTCCCTAGGTCTGCTACAAGTGACTACAGACAACACCACAGTGATGTGGTGCATAAACAAACAGGGGGGGGGTTCTAGATCTTACTCTCTGTACAGATTAACTGTGGTAGCCTGGGGTATAATCATTTATTACAATATCAGTCTATAGGGAAACATTGTGACAAACAAGCTGAACAGCTCCAGGAATGACTTTCACAAATGAAAATATACTTGTGGGACTTTCAGGACTTGATCTAGGTATGGGAAGCTCCTCAGGTAGATCTTTTTGGCCCACATTAACTAGCAAAAGTCTGCTCCAGGATTCCTTGAAAGCAGGCCTGGAAAAATAGATACATTCTCATTTCCTTGGACAAAAATGTTTATATGTTGTTACACCCTTTCCATTGATATCCAGGGTCATTCTTATTTCTTTATCAAGATTCATATTTTGGCCATTTTAGCATGCCTGTCCATGGCTCTTCATCTTTTAACACAGTCCTATCTTAAAATTATTTTGAAATGAGGTTTGCCTGACTATCCACTTCAAAAATAAATGTCTCATTCTTTGGATCTTAATCTTGTTTTGAGAAAAATAACTGTTGCTCCATTTGGACCAGCTCCTCGGGCTAATTTGAGGCTCTTAACATAGAAAACAGTTTTGCAGATTGTGCTGACCTCTGCAAGACACTTGTCCAACTTGCAAGTGTTTATGGTGGATCAAGCTTTTCATTTTAACAAATACACAATTTCTTTGAGAACTAGTCAATCATCTGTGCCTAAAGTGGTATTAAAATGTATATTGTGCCAAGCTCTCTATTCTCTGTCTTCTCCAAAATGATGGAAGAAGGATTCTTCATTATATGGATATTCACAGACAACTTTGACACTATCCTGACAAAAATAAAACATTCAGAAATTCTTATCAGTTATTCATTTCTTATGAAGGAAAGAAAAAAGAACAACCTGTGTCAAAGCAGACTATTTGCAAAGGGTTGTCCTATACTATCTCTTTTTGTAATTCCCACCATAAGAAGGCAATTCCAGGTGGTATGCCTAACAACAAACATTACTAACATAAATCCAGAACTTCTTGTTCCTTGACATAGAATGTACAGTTCTCTAAATAAACTTATCATAACAGCAGATGCTTAAATGATCACTACTGCAGTAGCTTTAGCTATGTGGGTTATATCCTGCATAGGAAATAACAGCTGTCCAGCTTTCATAGCTTCGGGGCACTATCCACTTGCCCAGGACATGGGCAGTTCAAGCAGAGCTGGAGAAAAAAAAGGTGGTTTGGGTGCCATGCCTTACAGAGCTTTCATGCCAACTGAAAGAGGTAGGCTACCAGTAGACTGCCAGCTATCTGTTTTGCTCACTCACACAATCATTATGAAATTCACTACATTAGCTACGTTTACCTGTAGACCCTTTTCCTCATTAGTTGTCGCTGTTGGTTCCTTCCCTGTACTCATTTTACTTGGCTTTAGTTCCCAGATGCATTGTTTTTATTACTGCAGTGAATGAAAAATGCTGTATATAAATCTCCTCATTGTTTCTTGGTAGATATCTCCTCATCATGTCTACATCCTCCTGCATGTCTGCCCTACAACAGAACATTTTTGGCAACAAAAAACATGCACTTCTTTATGAACTTTCTGAAATGTTACTTATAAAGTTATTTAAATGGACTGGCCTCAGTAATATATTGATTACTAGCCTTTCTTGACTACTGCCAATGTCTTACACCAAAGTTACCATGCTAGGGCATATCTCACATTAAAACATATTGTAAAAGTTTAATCAAAAGCTTCTAAAGGTATTAGTCAAAGGCAAAACTTGACTATTCTTGAATGAGGTATAACAAAAATAAAAGGTGGACTTCACAGGTGAACTGCAGTTGCTGACAATTTGTCTCTGATTTTGCCTCCTTGCTTATCTGCTGTTGAGACCTTTTCATTGCATGCCTGTGTGTATGTGTGTGTGTGTGTGTGTGTGTGTGTGTGTGTGTGTGTGTGTGTGTGTGTGTGTGTGTGTGTGTGTGTGTGTGTGTGTGTGTGTGTGTGTGTGTGTGTGTGTGTGTGTGTGTGTGTGTGTGTGTGTGTGTGTGTTTGAATTAAAGTTTAATTAGGCCAAATCTGTCAACTGTTTCTGATGTAATACGTTTCCTGCTTACTTAGATTACTCAGGTTTGTATTTCATGATAGTACCATGAATTCATGTTGCTTTGGGACCTGAGTCCTGAAAGTTCCCCTCACTTCAAGATAGTCTGAAATTATTTCTTTAAACAATAATTTGATGATTTTCCCTGTAATTAAGGTCACAGAAGCAGGTCTGTAGTTTCAGATCACTGTGCTCCTCTCATACTTATCAAGAAAAATGCTATGTAATAAATGCTCAGGGTCTGCCTTTGTTGATATAACTAGTGCACTGAATTCCATACGGCATCCCAAACTTTAAGAAGAACTCAGACGGTGAGGTCTGTCACTCACCACCCTTAACTTGATGAACAGCTACCTCTGTAGGTGGTCCTTCAAGAATGGCATCAGCATCTCCTACTGTCATTCATGTGATGTTCAACTTCCCAAGGTTTGTTTCTCAGGGTCCAACAATACTCCAATTTTGTCAACCCTTCCAGTGTCAGACTTCCTTCACTCTTGTCTTGTCTTATGCAAATCACTTGTTTAGCTGAAGCATATATTGAGGGATGGCTATTCTTGGTTAACCTCTTTAGAACTGACATGAAATGTTAGCAAGACCAAGGCCGTGATTTTTGTGACCACCAAGTGACTATCTTATGTCCCCAGAGGCTGGTTAGTAACATAACTACTTGGGGCTCCCTTTACTATGTTGCACAACATCACTAGCTAGTGTTCCTTCTTGACCATTAAGATCCATTCTGATTATCTCTCAGGAGAACTTAACTAAATCTCCTGAACCATGATCTACCATTACAGAAGGTGTTTTACTCCAGCCTTACTGCTCTATACACCTCATACTCCATTGCTGCAAAAGGTTGCAAATTCTACTGAAGATCAGTAGATTCATAGTGTCATCCCCGGCTAATGAGTATCATTGCCCTACCCTCATGAAAGCTAGTCTCCTTCTCATTTCACAAAGTAAAGTCAAAGTCAAAAGTAACTTTCTTGTCATTCAACCATACACAAGTATACAGCTGAATGAAATTTTTTTCCTCCAAGTTCATGCACAAAACAGAACACAGTAACACATAAACAAGAACAACAAAAATACACATATACAACAACAGTGAAAATGAGCCAAGTGAAGGCCAGAAGGCACAGAAGCTTCAAAACCTGAGCATTTCCATAGAGTGCAGCAATCACTCCTCTACAGCACCACCATCTCCCACTCCATTACCGACCGCATACAAGTCCCAGTCTTTTCTTCCAGCCATGCTTTCAACACCACAGACCTCACAATCACTGCTACCTGCTGGCCTGAATGGCCACACCATCACTTGCAACATCCAAGCTCCAGTCCTTCCTTCTAACACCACCAACCCTCACAACTGCAGCTACCTGCAGACCCAAACTGCCACAACCAGTTAGATGGACTACCTCAATCTTCACCATCCAGACCATCACTGTCACCGCTTCCATTCTCCAACACCATCCACCACATCCCAAGTCCAGGCCAGTTACCACAGACCCAACAAAAACAAATCTTGTCCCTTTAAATCCCACAGCCTCTGCTTCCCTCACTCCACACCCAGCTTGGCTCACCACTGCAGGTCAAAACTTCCACTACCCAACGTTTCCAAAAAGACAGGCAATAAATTCCAGTGATAGACACCAATGGATACCATGATCATCACCGCCACAATCATCTTCATATTCGACAGACCAAAACAGACCACCATCTCAACAAATAATGAGTTACCCCACAAAAACAAAAAAGTGCACAATGGGAGCCGGAGAGGCTACTGCCACACAAGGCGCCACCATCTGGACTTCTCAACATAGTCATATCTTCATCATATCCCCACAGCTTCATCATTTACAAGATTTTCTGTCCCTCTTTGGCTCCATTATCAATGATAAAACATTTAGAAATTCTGAACCTAATTCCTTTATATTAACCTTCTTTACTTTATAAGTGATTTTGCTTACTGGAGGCCCAAAATCTTAAATTCTGTCTCACTTCAGATCTGTCTTTATAGTCTAGTAGTTTACATTCAACCTAATTAACCTTTATTAAGTCAAATACTATGCGTATATCCATATGAAGGATTAACCTACCAGTAACATATTAGGTGAGGAAATTCTTTCACTTTCTTAAAGGGTCATTACATGATAATCCCAACTCATTTTTGTTGTTGGATAGCTATACTGTTGCTGTTGTGTAATAGTATTTAGTATGCTGCTAAGCTATATGTCACTTTCATAGTTAATGCATGTCATTTCCTTCTGTTCTTATATTCACCTTATATTATATTTGTTTGTAATAAGGGTATAGATGGCATACAGACCTTGCATTCAATCTTCTTCTTCTTCTTCTTTTGGCTTTTCCCGGTTAGGGGTTGCCACAACAGATCACCTGTCCGCTCATGATTGGCAGTGGTGTTTTACGGTGTTGAGTTGCCAGCCCAGCACCCAACCTTCCACAGAAGGCAAACAGACACACACACACACACACACACACACACACACACACACACACACACACACACACACTCACACCTAGGGCCAATTTAGAGTGTCCAATCCACCTACAGCATGTCTTTGGGATGGGGGAGGAAACCAGAGTACCCGGACGAAACCCACGTGACCACAGGGAGGACATGCAGACTCCGCACAGAAGGCACCCCAGCTGCGGATCGAACCAGAGAACCTCTTGCTGGGAGGCGGCAATGCTAACCACTGCACCACTGTGGCCTCCCTAGACCTTGCATTCAATCTACCCACCTTAAATAAATAAAGTAAAATCTGCATTAGACTCTGCTTCCACTGTTCAGGAAACTTACTCCTGTCCCTTCATTTATTAAAATAGTTACTTGTGTACACATTGTCCAGTGATTTCTGTAAATGTTTTAAGAAAATTACATTCTGGTCACACTGTCTTTTATACCTTTAGTTTTTGTTTTGCCCTCAGGATCCTTCCTCTCTGAAATCATTAAGCTCAATACTATTAACCTCAGCATTTCTACTGTCTGGATTCCTTAATCTCCATTCTCTAGCATCATAAATAATAATCTAAGGCATTTATTTAATCAATTTACTTGCTCCATTTCCTTTGCTGCATTCCCCAAGACATTTTATTTATATTCCTTACTCTTCCATTTCTGTTTCTGGATCCGCGGTGGTGGTGCTGCGGTAGCGCTGTCGCCTCACAGTAAGACGCTGTCTGGTTCGACTCTCAGCTAGAGCGTCTTCTGCATGGAGACATGCGTGAATGGGCATACCTTCGTTGAAGGTTGTGCGTTAGGGCTGGCAACTCAGCATGTAAAAATCAACTACCAATCATTAGTGGACCGGAGTTCCGCTGTGGCGACCCCTAACTGGGAAAAAGCCGAAAGACACACACACACTCTTCCATTTCTGTTTCTGTGCTCTTTTACTTGCCTATGAAAATGTTTACAAAATGCAGGACATCTTATTAAAAGAAACTGTACCTCACAGACCACTTATCTAGCAACCACTCTCATTTAAAACCTCTCCCATTGACTGGCCAGCTAATGATTGCATAATTAGAAACCCCCCTAAACCCCCCTAATATCTAGCAGCAACAAATAAGGAACTAAAAAATATATAAAAAAGACAAGCAAACACAACTAATCTTCATAGGAAATACTACTGTAAGCTTTATAACTTGACTTTCATTCTCATCCTTGTGGACTGGAACCAATATAGCTTCCTTTCATTTCTCTGGGACATGCCTTGTTAGGATAGTTTGTTGGAATAAGTGTCTTAAACATGGGAAAAGCTAACAATGGTTTTATTCAGAAAGTAACCATTTAGAGCATCAGGCTTAGCTGTGGCATCAGATCTGAAGCTCACTTTTGCTTTTAATACATCATCCTGAGATATAGATGAATATATGTCAGTAGTGTGGAAATCAATATATCCATTCATGTATAAGAAACACTGGTTGAGTTTGACAAAGCATTTTGGAAATGTTGCCTGTGTCAGAAACTGTGATATAGTCTACTACAAAATTAACCTTTCCTTGCCCAACTTAACTATGCATCCTAAGATGTTTGTAGAAGGTTTTCGTTGTTAGCTGAATGGGTGGTCACATTCACCTCATACCTGAATATAGAAGCATAGCCAGGGTTGGACAAGTGAGACTGGTGCTAATAAAAACTTATAAAGCTATTTATGGGCTAAATATGACATCTTTCTCCAAGAGATGACCATAAAGCATTCTTTAAGTGTGTTCAGACTTTCAGAAGTAAAACCAGAGAATGCACAGAGCCAATCTGAAATGGCACCACCTATTTCAACCCTGAAGACATAGACAAAGGTATTTTTCACAAATTTCTTCCCAAATTCTCCTTGCTGTCACCTTAATGCTTCCCTCCTTACCACTCAGCCCTTGCTTCCCCCAGAAATTGCCTCTGAACAAGTCATAAATCCCTTCTTCAAAACAGAAAGCACTAACTCTGCGGGACCTTGTAACATCTCAGGCTGTCTCTTAGTCAGTACCAGACATAACCTCACAGATATTCTTATGAACTATTTATTCTTAGCGTCTCTGCGAGATATGTACATAAGGCTTAAAGAACGTCCATAGTGGTATCCCTAAACAAAGTTATCAGTCTCACCAGTATTGTATGTAAAGTAATGCAGTGTGTCATTATGGATCTTATACATGAAGATATATGCAGCCCACAGCCCTCAATCTGATCTATTCTAGCTTTACAAAAGCTAGGTCCAGTGGACTTTTTGAGTAGGTAAGTGAAACACTGGTTAATAGAGAAATGGTTCATACAGCATACCTATTTATTTATTTATTTTTTTAAGTCCTTCTTTCAAACTGTACAGTTTCTCCTTTCATCAGTAAATCTAGATTTTTGGTCTTTTCATCCTGTTGATGTGACCCTTGAACCAGCTACCTAATGAAAGGTTGGCATGCCTAACAACAAGTGCAGACACAAAAAAAAGACTAAAAATGTAGAAAAAATGAAATGATTGAACATCACACTTCCCCTATAAACTTGTTTTGTGCAGAGGGCAAAGTGATGTGCAACAAGGCCGCAATGCCCCCGAACTTATATATACCAACTACAAGATTGCCATACATCTGAGAACAGGGAAAATTCCAAAACAAAAGGCCATCTTGGACTTAGTTTAGTCAAATCCATTTTTTTAGACATTATCTCCATATTTTGGGACTCCCTAAAGTGGATACTGACATTTCTAATGGTCAGCTTTAAACCCCTTCTATTCTGTAACCTTGATCATGTAGATTAGCAATGCAATCTCCCTTAATAACTGTGACACTCAGTCTTCTAGATTTGTACATATTTCCATAATTTTGGATTTCTGTCAGCATTTAACTCAAACTCTTTTTCTTCATTTACTCTTGTTCCCACTCCAATTATTTATTTATTTATCCTTTGTTGACCAGGTTAGTCCCACTAGGCTAGTAGACTCTTTTTAGGGGAGACCCAATGTGGTATTTATACTACTAGGGGACATTTGGCCAAGGCATCAGGAAATTTCCACTACTCTTGGTAGTTGGGGGAGGACTTTGTGTGTTACAAATCCTGACTTCCTGTTTCCTGTCCAGGTGCAGAGGCAGACAGGAGGAACAGGGAGAAAACATGGCTGATTCAGCTTTTGCTGAAACTGGAGTGAGAGTTGATGAAAATGAAGTTGAAATGGTAGAATCACTACCAGAAGTTTTTTCTGATGATGTGGGTGTAGAAAAAGCACTGGAGGAAAAGGAGATTGTAGCTGTAACAGAGATTTATTCAAAGGAAAACTTTCAGATGCTATCATTTAAAGGAAAGACAGTTACCTCTGAAAAATGCATAATTACAACCCTCCAATTGAGGGGGGCTGTGGGATGATTATTTGGTAGAAATGGTAAACCAAGGTGAGCCAGAATGCGGAGCAGCAATTTCATGGAGCAACATAACGGAAAAATAGAAGAAACTGGAGAAGAAGAGATTATGCCAGAAAAAGTTCCAGAGACAAAAACTTATGCATAAACTGTTGGAGAAAGAGAAAGAAGAATGAAGAAATAAAGGAAAGAAAAAAGAAGTATACAGTACATGTGAACAGTAAAAAAGAAGAGTATTTAGACAGGTATGAAGTTTGGGACTCTGTCATAGCACCTCTGGGTGTCAAAACAAAAGAGGTAATTTATTTTAATTAATAAAGAGACTTTTTGTGACTTAATATTTGAGACTGGACAAGCCATGGAAAATTTTTGGGTACATATGAACAAAAGAAAAATATTTATCGATGGTCAGAATATGTGGTACAAGCTTTTTACAGACAAACAAAAAAGAATAATGATCCAGTTTAAAACTGACGTTGAAGCAAAAGAACTGAAAGAGCATTTGTTAACTATATGTAAAGAAGTAATGGACACTACAAAAATATATGATGAAAGAGGACTATGGACTGGGGGATGGGAATGTGGAGTAATACTGAAAATGGAAAATGATATGCATGTACCTAGTATTACTAATGTTCATGGTAATAGGGGTTTTGTGAAATACAGGGGCTACCAAAGCTGTGTTCTTTTTGTGGAACAAATGATCATTTAATCAATGAATGTGATAAAAAAGATATTATTTATGTGGTAAAACAGGGCATAATGCAGAATAAAATGTGATTTAAAGTGCAAAAAATGTGGCAATACTGGTCATTCATGGCTAGAATGTGAAATGAATGTGCAAAAAAATGAAAATGAAGTTATATAGGAGAAAGAGATAGAAGAATGCATTATACAAGAAATGTACAAAAAGATGTGGCTGATAAAGAGGTTATACATGAAGTTAAAGAAAGTAACAAGGAAAAAGAAACAGACGAGGCAAGTCAGGAAGAAGATGATTGGCACTTAATAAGAAATAAAAAAAAATATTGATAAAGAAAGGAGTTAGGATTTACTCTGCTAACTGTTCTAAAAAGCTGAAATTAATAGCTTTAAAGGTGAACAGTATGAAACATCTTAAAAGGGGAATAGGTACATTACAATAGTGTGATGCAGTAGATGCACATATTATTGTTTTAGAAGATATCAGATTATTAACACAGGAAGAAAGAACACAAACTGAAAAACTTTGGAATGGTGCAGTAGTTTGGAACATGGGGAAAGAAACACAATTGGGCATATGTATATTATGTCAAGAAAGCATTAAAATATTAGATGTAACCATAGTGGAACTAGGACAAATTATGTTAATAGACTTGAGATGGAAAAAAATGTGTATAAAATTATAGCTTTATATACATGTGTAACAAAAAAGAGAGAGAAATGGTGTTTAAAAATACTCTTGAATATGTTTGTGTAAATATGGAGATTATAGTGGTGGGTGATTTTAATTGTAATTTAAGAAAAAGTAAAAACAATTGTGATGTTAAAATGGTTAAAGAAATTATGAGAAGTAAAAAATTAAGTACATGGGAGAATAACCACTGGACCTAAAAAAGGAATGAAATTAGGACATAAATTGATCATTTTTAATATCTGATAGTTTAAAAGTTATAAAAAAGGAATTAAGTGTGCTGGATTTTCAGATCATGTGGCTCTATGGGTTAAAGTACAGGACAATAACGAACATACATGAATAGGAAAAGGAATAAAGAAACTTCACAAAAAGGAATAAGATTTAGAAGAAAAGAAAATAACATGAAATTATGGAAAAATCATATGAATATGAGAGTGTTTTATGAGAATTGGACTGTTTGGTGGCTTAATTTTAAAAATAAGTATGAATAAAGTGTTTTAGAATGTATAAGGAAGAAAAGAAGAAAAGAAAAAGAGATATAAAAGATATTAAGTCAAGAAACATTCAAAGACTTATTAAAGAAGAAAAATTCATTTTATGAAAAAGAAGGAGAAATATATAAAATGAATCAAATTAAAAGTAACAACTTGTTATATAAACAAAAATATTGTTTACAAGGAAAGAAAGAAGAGGAAGCACTAAATCTGAGTAAACTAATAAAAGAAGGAAAATAAGAGAATTAAAAAATGAGAAAGGTAAGCAAATAAGACAGCAAAAAGGAATATACAAAATAATGGAATTAATTGTTAAAAGAGAAGAAATCATAGAACAAATTTATAAACATGAAACATTAAATAATGAAGATAATGAAGATAATGAGTATTTAGAACAAAATATAACTATGAAAGAATTGAATGAAATCCATGTCCAACCCAGAATTGATGGACATGCCCCACCTGAAGAAAACCATATCTCCTCAAGCCACACGTTGTAGGGATCTAAACCTCACCACAACAATAAATAGGACATGCTGGTGGGATAATTTCCTGTCCCAGAAACTTCCCATGCTCTGGAAAAAGATTCCAATCTACATTAGGCAGAGCTCCTCGCTAACCCTCTTCATGAGAAATCTTGACGAGTGGACGGGAAACAGAAAGTTTACCCCAGGGATCACTTCAATGGCTCTGCTGGGCAGAGGCACAGGGAACTAATCTAAGGGGGCGGCGAAAGCCAACACATTTCAGCTAAGCTTATAAATGCCTTTGGGCAGATAGCCTAGTACCTACCTATGAACCTATGAACCTAAAAGATATTAACATGAATTCTGCAACAGGACTGGATGGAATTGAATATGGTATGTATAAAGATATGAAAAAGTGGCAAAAAATTATTTTTATAGAAGTTATGAATGAATGGTTAGAAACTGCATTTAAAGAGAAAGAGATATATACAAAAACCTATAACATTGAACAATACAGATTATAAAATTTTTATGAGAATAATAACAAAAAGGTTACAAAAAATGGATATAATATATGACCAAAATGCATTTGGAAGAAAATGAAAAGGAAGTCAAGAGTTAATATGGATAATAAGATAAATAATTGATGATATAAACAAAAATGTAGAAGTGAAGGTTATAATAGAAGGTATAAGTAAAGCTTATGATAATATTCAATATAAATCATTATGGGGAATTTTGCAGGCATATAATGTAGGCAAAAAATAATACAAGTAATAAAATCTGTTTGTAAAAGGAACTATGTGAAACTAAATGTAAATGGCTGGATTGGGGATGAAATAAAAATAGACTGTGGAATAAAGCAGGGCTGCCCAGCTAGCAGTTTAATTTCTCAAAAGTTTGAATGTAATAGTGAAGGAAACTAATAAAATGTCAAGTAGCGGTAGATACAAAATGATGAAGGAAGTACAATTGCCAATAATGTATAATTATGCATATGATATTGTATTAATTGTTAAAAATAAAGTATGGATGGAAAAAGTAAATAAAAAAATTAAGTATAAAATTAAAAAAATTGGTTTAAGTATAAATAAGTAGAAAAGTAAAGGATCTGGATTTGAAGGTATAATAGGAGGTATTGAGTTCAATGAAAAAAAAATGGGATGCAGAAGTGCAGGAAGTAATCAAAAGAAAGAAGGAGTGCAGGAAGAAGTGGGAGATTGAAAAGACTGACCAAGCTAGGAAGGACTACTGGTTGGCTAACAAAGAAACTAAGAAAGAAGTTGCAATAGCAAAGAATAGGGCATCAGCGGCACTCTATCAGCTTCTGGAAAGTGACTCAGTAAGGGGCACAAAGAAACTATACCTGGTTGCAAGGCAAAGACAGAAAGATAAAGAAGATAGTCAGACACCCTTCATAAGGGATTCCAGCAACCACCTGCTTACCAGCCCACAGGACATCAAAGGCAGATGGAAGGAGTATTTCCAGCAGCTTCTGAATGAAGAAAACCCCACAGAAGTGGTACTGTCCCAGAAACAGCCTACAATAAGAGTAGAAGAGGAGCCCAGCTTAGAAGAAGTAAGAGCAGCACTAAGGAAAATGAAGTCAGGGAAAGCAGCAGGCACAGATGAGGTCACAGCAGATATGATAAAGATGCTGGGTGAGCTAGGGGAGAAATGGCTCCGGAGGGTACTAATTGCAGTGTGGAGAGAAAGGCGTATCCCAGATGACTGGAGAATAAGCATACTCGTGCCAGTGTACAAGAACAAAGGGGACATCCACAACTGTGGACAGTACAGAGGCATCAAACTCCTACCACATTGCATGAAAGTTCTGGTGAGGGTGATTGATAAACGGATACGCAGAATAGTAGAATGTAAGATGGGAGATGAACAGTTCAGATTCAGATCAGGATGCAGCACAATTGACCCGATGTTTGCATTGAGACAGATACTTGAGAAGAAACTAGAGAAGAGGAGAGAGTCAAACTGGGCTTTCCTAGACTTGGAAAAAGCATATGACAAGGTCCCCAAGAAAGCTAATCTGGGCAGTACTGCGGTGGTTTGAAGTCCCAGAAACATTGGTAGAATTAGTACAGGATATGTACAAGGACCCAGTGACTCAAGTACGAACAGTGTTTGGCCTCACTGACGGGCTCCCAGTGGGAGTGGGTGTAGACCAGGGTTCAGCTCTGAGCCCACTGCTGTTCATACTGGTAATGGACTACATCAGCAAACAGGTTGGAGGGCTCAGAGAAACAAAGCTGCTGTATGCAGACGATGTGGCAGTACAGGCAGACTCTGATCTACAGCTTCAGCAAAGGATAGGAGAATGGAATGCAAATCTGAAGGCACATGGGATGAAACTAAGCACAAATAAGACAGTGGTAATGGCAGCAGATTGGGGAAATCAGAAGAAGCTGAGAATAGAGATAGATGGGAAGATAGTGGAACAGGTAAACAGCTTCAAGTATCTTGGAGGGGTGGTTGAGGAGAAGGGTAGTCTGAATGAAGAGGTCAAAGCTAGAATCAGAGGGGCTGCAGCCAACTGGCATTGAGTATCAGGTGTAGTCTATGACAGAAGAATGCCAAAGAAGCTGAAAAGAAAGGTGTACAAGACAGTGGTGCGACCAGTACTACTGTATGCTACAGAAACCTGGGCAGCAAAGGCAGAACAGTTGAAGAAGCTAGAGGTGATGGAAATGAAGTGCCTGAGAAAGGTGGTAGGATGCACACTGCAGGACAGGCGAAGAAATGAGGACATAAGAGCAGAAGCCAAAGTAGCTCCAATTGCAGAAAAGATCAAAGAGAACAGATTACGATGGTATGGGCACATGTGTAGAAAAGCAGAAGACAATCTGGTGAGGAAGATTTGGGACAGACAGGAAGAAGGTAAGAGGAAGCGAGGGCGTCCAGCAAAGAGGTGGATGGATTGTGTGAAAGAAGATCTGCGACAGTCAGGCATGAATGTTGAAGAAGGCAGGAGAGTGGCACTGAATCGAGAGAGTTGGCGACAGTTAATACGATACCCTGACCCCATGTAAATGGGAAAAAGGGGGATGATGATGATGATAATGATATATATATATATATATATATATATATATATATATATATATATATATATATATATATATATGGAATAATATTTGGAAGGAATGAATACTGACAACTGCAATGGGATAATGTACTCAAATAAGTAAAGGATATGACTATTTTTTTGGAAATCATATAGATTTTCATGTAGAAGAAAAGCACACTTGCTGATCACCATGGTAATAGGAAAAAAATGGTTGTGTTGATTCCATCTATATGATTCCTATTAAGTATGAAAAGGAACTGATGATAATTATATTTTCTTTTATATGAGGCTCTAGACTGAATCCAGTCAAGAGAGAGATTCTATATATGAAAGAAGAGCAATGAGGCTTGGATTTAATAAACCCAATAGTGCATGCAGCATCTTTAATTTTATATAAGGTATTAAAAGGAATTATGAAAGAAAGTAAAAACTTGATAGAAATGATACTATATTATAAATACAAAGAATTGTGGGAAGAAATGGAAGTTAAAAAAACAAAGTAAAAGCAATGTGAATTAAGAAATGAAAGATTACCAAAAAAATTTGTGTTATGGAAAAATAAAAAGAATATATGTCAGAAAAATAGAAAGGAATGGTACTTAAGTATTATGAAATCATTGTATTCATTGATCCAGGGAAAGATTTAGAAATAGATAAGAAAAAAGCCATAATGATGAGATATAATAACTATAAAATGATTAAAGAATGTAATGATTTTTATGGAGATTGTCTATTAGAAAATTGTCAGTTAAGGTAAATATGTCAGACAAAAAAGCAACATAGAATATGTAATAAATGTGGGGAGTTTGAGACTATTTGAGCATGTGTTTTTGAAATGTGAAAGAGTTAATAATTTGTGGAAAGAAATATGTAAAGATAATAGGGTGGAAATGTTGTTAAAAGTTGAACTAAGAAATATGGACATAATAGAATGTGGTTATTATGGTGCACAAAAATAGGAAGAAGTGAAGAAAATGGACAGAGTAATATTTTATGTTGCATGGGCTATATGGAACAAGAGACTAAATAAAATTAAATGCAATGGAAAATGGATTTTGACAAAAATTTCAGAGAAAATAATGTTTTGTTTGTGGATGAAAGAGTGGGGGAAATGCTTAAATAGAAGTTTGTAATGTATGGAAATTTATAAATAGATGCAAATAATGTAAATATGTAAATAATATGTAATGTATATATCAATAAAAAACCCTCCTCCTCATTGGTTGTGAGTGGGACCCATTTTGGAGGAGCACTTTCTGTTTTCATTCCTGGCACAGAGGCAGATGAAGAAAGAAGAAGATGATGGAATGGTGAAAGAAATGGAGGAGAAAGCAAATACTGAGACCAGAAAATGTATACAGGATTCTGAGAAAAGGAAACCTGTTTAATGGAGATGAGTCAGCAAAATGATGAATGTATAATTACAAGCCTCTAGTCAGGAGGGTTGCAGGATGATTAGAAATGGTGGTACAAAGTGCACCAGAAAATGAAGGATACATTTCCTGGGGACATTATGGAGAAAATACAAAGGGAGGATGCAGAGACAATCCTGAAGAACAGTGATGACATGGAAAAGAAAACATATGGAGAGAAAGTAAAAGAAGGCAAACATGGAGTAGCAGAAAAGAAGGCAGAAGAAAATGGAAAATGGAAGTACATGGTAAGGGTTCAAAGTAAATAAGACAAATAAATGAATAGGTATAAAGTGTGGGACAATTTAATAGATCCTTTGGGTGTAAAAATACATGAGGTAAGGACATTTATTTTTATTAACAAAGAGACATTTTGTGGCAATATATGTGAGACTGTTTTTTCAATTCTTGGGGAATGTGAAAAAAAGAAAGACTGTAACACATGGAATCTTTATGAAAATTCATCTACATTTTGAAACAGAAGTAGAAAGAGAGAACTTAAAAGGACCCCTGGCTGCCACTATGGGACAAAACAATTTCAAAAAGTTTATCTTTTTTGTCATTGATCATGTTTTTCTTAATGCAAGAGGGGGTGATGACAACTTGTTAGTTGAGAGCAAAGAATATTTTTGGCAGTTAAGATTGAACACCACGAGCCCTTCGGGCCTAAATGATAATATTTCTTTGGTTCCAGTATTGAAACAAAGAGCTTGTATTGTATAAATCAGTCTTTTTTAAGTTTGCTTGATTGTTCGTTATATGTATATTGTTATTGACTGATTCATTTATAGGCATGTTTGTATTTATGTAATAGATTTTCAAGTTTTTTATTAAAAGTTTTTACAACATGGTTATGTTGCTTAAGATTAGTGATTTTACATTTTGAAACATGCTTTAATTTATTAAGGAAGATACTAATAGGATGACACATTGGGCATGTGATCTTGATTTTGATTAGATGTATTTAATGGGTAGCAGTATTTAAAGGTATGTTTTTGGTTGCTCCATTATGACTCTGATGAAGCCATGTGTACATCTGGTGAAAGCGCTTAGTCGTTAGTGGTTGCATTTTCCGTTAATAAAGTATGAGTTTTATTCCATATTTTGGAGTCCTCCATGTTTTATTAGTGTTTATCCTGTTTGGATTTGTTTCGTTGGATGTATACAGAATTATAACATTATATGCTTATACTAATTGTAAAGAAAGTGAAAGCTTTTTTAATCAGATTTTAGACTATGTAGTAATAAATCTGAATATTATAACAGGAGATTAACTTTGATTTAAGAGGCAAGCATAAAATTAAAGAAAATGATAGGAGAATGTTAGAAGTTACAAGATGTGCTGAGTTAAAATTTTAGGTCAGAAATTCATGCACTTACAAAATGGGTATGTATAGAACTGAAATAGATTATTTTACAGTAGCAGAAGGTTTAGTCATAGGAAAAGGGGAGGTAGTTGAAATAAAATTATCTGATCTTCTGATCAACTTGCAATATGGCTAGAGATAAAGAAAAAGAAGGTATATATAAAAATAGGCAAAGGAATAAAAAAAATAAATGAGTAAAGATGGAATGAAAAAGGAAAGAGATTAATACAGTTATGGAAAGATCATATTACTGTGAGAACATTTTTCAAAAAATGTTTCAATGGTAGATGATATTTAAAAAACATTATAAAAAATGTTTTTTACAGTAGCAATATGATGTGAGAAAATTAGAGAAAGAAAAATATAAAAGAATCTATAATGATGTATTGGAAGATTTAGAACATAATAAAAGAAAGTACTTTGACAAAGAAAAATAAATATATGAAAGAAATCAAGAAAAAAATCCAAAAGCTGTTATATAAGCAAATATACTTTTACAAGGAAAAAGAGAAGATGCATCAAGTTACTTGGGTGGATTAGTAAAGGAAGATGGTAGTGTAATGAGGAAAACTTATGACTAGTGTAGTACAATGGGGTCTACTTCACATGACCAGAAACTCAAAATACTGAATTTCATTTGACTGAGACCACAATACCTAATTTTCAAAATACTGAAAATTCATTTGACTGAGTCTCATTATACTAAAAGCTTACTATACTGAATTTCAAAATACTGAATTTTAAGCCATAGATGTGATGTGTGTTTCCCTTCACCTGTGACTTGCTTGTGATAAAAAAATTACTGTAACTTAAAATATTCACTGTCAGAATATTGATAGCATAG
The DNA here is from genome assembly GCF_019279795.1 of Protopterus annectens. Lineage (NCBI taxonomy): Eukaryota > Metazoa > Chordata > Ceratodontiformes > Protopteridae > Protopterus > Protopterus annectens. Next base: position 288,023,897 of record NC_056745.1, on the reverse strand, counting down.
AAAGTAGTATTGTAGTGCTTCTAAATGTGGGTATGTCCCCTTACATTTTATGGGAAGAAGTATCTAAAGCAATATAGATGATGTTTTGCGTGCTCCCAGCAGTAGTGGCAGTGTGCACAGTACTGTAAGGTAAGTAAAAGATATATGCCCTTTTCCCCACTATAGTGCAATCCTGGAGTTAGTATATATAGTTGGGGGTGTGGGGGGGCATAGACCCCCACCTAGTTTGGTTTTATACCATCCAGTTTCTGCTAAGAAGGCAAGTAAGTAGTTTTTTATGTTTTGGAAAGAGTTAGTTGTTGATGTTGTATGTGTGCATGTATATGGCTTAAAATTCAGTATTTTTTCCATTCAGCATTGTAAGCTTTCAGTATAATGGGACAAAGTCAAATGAGTTTTCAGTATTTTGAAAATTGGGTATTGTGATCTCAGTCAAATGAAATTCAGTATTTTGAGTTTTCAGTCATGTAAGGTAGATCCAGTACAATATGTGTAAGAAATATTTAAAGAAAAAAAAAAGTAATGACAAAAACATGAAAAGTAAAAAAGTTAACAGAAAAGAGAATAAGGAGTTGGAAAAGGAGGTTTCTTTAAATGACCTAGATAAAGTATTAGAACAAGTAAATATAGATTCGGCTGCAGGACCAGATGGAATAGAATATGAAATGTATACAAAGTTATGGGAATAGCAAACAAAATTAAAGATTTTGAATGAATGGTTAAATTAAGGTTTTATGTATAAAGAATTATATAGTGGAATACTTAAATTCATATGGAAGAAGGAAGATAGAAGACAATTAAATAACTGGAGACAGTATTGAATAATAATGATATTTATGAGAATAATAGAAATGAGTTTTGAAACTAAAATGGAAAAAATTTATGGAAGATAGTATATATAGTATAAAGGGGAAGGGTTGTCAAGAAATTATTAATGATAGAGAAATTGTGGATGATATTATGACTAGAAAAGAAGAAGTAAAACTCATGATAGGAGACCTTAATAAGGCATTTGACACAATCAGGCATGAAATCTTATGAGTAATAATGAAAGAATAAAATGTAAGTGAGAAAGGTAGGAAATTATTTATGTCAGCGCACAGTAATAATGAAGTAAAAATATTTATAAATGGCTGGGTAGGCCAAGAGGTATTTTTATTTATTTATTTTATTTATTTTACATTTGTTGACCAGGCTAGTCTAACTGGATATATGTCCATTTTCAGTAGAGGCCCGGGAAGAAAAGCTCCTGCAAGTTACAAAGACAAGTATACAATATAACAGTAGACAAGTTTACAGAAAAATCGTTAGATACAATAAAATAAAATGACATAAAATAAAAACACTTAGTAACAATTTTAGTAAGGGATACTCATAAAAAAGAAGTAAGACTTTTTTTTTTTTTTTTATGAGGTTAGAAGATAGGGAAAGAGCAATAGTTATCAGATGAGAGTAGAAGTTCACTTTTATCAGGGAAGTATACACTATAGTAGCATGAGCAATAGGAACCAAGTTTAGTTATGAAATTTTTGTATATTGGGTATAATCAGTCAGGGTTGGAGCAGAGACAAAGCCAATGATTCTTTAGATATTATTTAAGATGCTTTTTGAATAGATGTGTGGAGGCAAGTGAAGACAGTTCAGTTGGAAGTTGATTCCAGCTTTTACCTACTGTGTTGGAAAAGAGTGAGTCCCCTGCTTTGTTGTTTGATTTGACATTAGAAACTAGAGGTTTGCTTGCTGAACGAAGTGTAGGGAGATTTTTGTAGGGGGCGATTAGATTAGTGAGGATTGGTGTATTATTGGGGTGATAGAGGATTTTTTGGGTTATCACAAGTTGCTGATAGAGTAGCTTATTATGCAGTTCAAGCCATCCCAATTGTTTGAGGTTATGACAGTGGTGAGTTCTATAGGGGGAACAGGTAGCAAATCTAACTATGTTATTATGACAGGTGGAAAGTTTATTAATGTTATTTCTAGATAGATTAGTATAAATTGCAGAAGCATAGAAGAGGGTAGAGGAAAGGTGGGTCTGTGCAAGAGTAATTCTGGCTGGAGGGGTAAGGAAGGGCTTGATTCTATAGAGAGCACCTAATTTGTTGTTGACAGTTTTTATTGTTGAATTAATGTATTCATCGAAGCTAAGGGAGTTGTCAATTGTAACTCCCAGTAAGCTGGTAGAGGTATCAGGGACTATATTAGTGCCATTGCTAGAGGTTACTATGAAGTTAGGGATAGACGACTTAGGAGTAGGAGCAAAGAGTAGTAGTTTTGTTTTTTTGGGGTTCAGAAGGAGGCAGTGTTGCATGAACCATTTTTCAACAGTGTTTAATACTGATTGGGTTTGGAGTTGAAGAGAGTTTATGGATTTGGCAGAACAAATTAATGCTGAGTCATCTGCATATTGGATGCAAGTGGCTTGTGGAATATTGGTATGTAGATTGTTAATAAATAATGAGAAGAGGACCTAAAAATCGAGCCTTGAGGTACACCAATTATCACTGGGAGGGAAAAAGAAAGGGTATTATTCCAAAGGACAGCCTGCTGTCTGTTTTCAAGATAGGATTTAAACCAAAGAAGTGATTGTGTGTCAAGTGATTGGGCTTTTAGAATTTCAGTGAGTAAGTTGTGATTCACCATGTCGAAGGCCTTTGAGAGGTCTATAAATAGGGCAGAAGAGAAAGTATTGTTGTTGCGATTTTCATTAATAGAGTTGGCGAAGGATAGTAGAGCAGTAGTAGTGCTGTGGAATGGTCTAAAGCCATGTTGGCAATTGGCAAGCAGATTATTGTGGATAAGGTGGTCAAGTAGCTGTCTATGTATGCATTTCTCCATTATTTTAGCAATGGGTGAGAGTAAGGCTATAGGCCTAAAATTTGATAGCTCAGTAGATGTGCCACCTTTGTGTAGGGGGGATGATGTGGGAAACTTTCCATATGGATGGGAATTTGCTTTCAGAGATAGTTCTATTTATAAGGATGGAGATGGGGTAGGCAATGGCTTTAGCTGCTATTTGTAGGTATTTTGCTGGAAGGCAATCAGCAGAAGGGGTGCAGGGTTTGAGTTTTTGAAGGAATTTAGAAATGAGGGATGTAGGAACAGGTTGTAAATGAAAAGTAGGAGTTGTAGGATTAGGGGTGTTTAGAGGCAATGTGGTGCTTGGTGGTATAGAATTTGCAAGGTTTAGAATGGCTTCAGTAAAATAGTTATTGAAAGCATCTGGAATCTGGTTGGAGTTATTTTGGAATCCAGAAGGTGAAGGAGTTTTAGAGTGTCCTGGTTGAAGTAGTTTGTTAATGCCTGACCAGAATTTTTGAGGTTGTGCTTTTTGGGATTGAAGGAGTTTAGAGTAGTAGTCTTTTTTATCTCTAAGAATGTTTTTCTTGGTGGCATTTCTTAATTGTTTGAAATAAAGGTGATCTGATGGACTTTTAGAAGTTCTCCATTTGTTCCAAATTTTATTTCTGAGGTGGATCTTTTGCCTAGTTTCCTTTGTTAGCCAGGGGGCAATTTTGGTCCTTAGGCGGGAGGATCTAATTGGGGCATGGGAGTTTAAGATTTGTAGGAATTTTGTATTGAAAAAGGTTACTGCTTCATCTAGTTGGAGGTTTAGCATAGGAGACCAATCACATGCTTTGAGTTCATTTTGGAAGGATTGAGGATTGAAGAATTTTTTGGAGTGGCAGGTTATAATATTATGAAAATTAGGACAATGGGTTTTCTGCCTAATAACATAGGTTATCATATGGTCACTAATATCGTCTGGAAGGATTCCTGGTTTATAGGTAGTAAGATGGCTATTGAGAAGGATCCAGTCTAAGGTGGTAGCTTTATTACTTGGTTTATGGATTCTGGTAGGAGTGGTAATTATTTGAGAGAAACCATGTAGATTTATGTGATTGGTAGGATTGTGTAAAGAGCAAGTTATCCAGTCTATATTAAAGTCTCCTAGAATAATGGTTTCTTGAGGCAGGTGTGAGGAGAGGTGATAGAGTATGTTTTCAAGTGTATTTATATTATTTCCTGGAGGAAGATATATACAAATAACATAGATGGATTTGGAATTGTTAACTACTAGCTTGGCAGTTAGGATTTCTGCATTGTTAGTTGGTGGTAGGTGCATGTCAAAGGTGCTAACTTGGAGTCCAGATTTGTACAAAATGGCTACTCCACCTCCTTTTTTGGTTTTACGGTCGTTTCTTAGGATATTGAACCCTGGAGGAATAATTACCTGGTCAAGGGTAGTGGGTTTTAGCCATGTCTCTGTTATGCAGAGAATGTCAAAGGAATAAACTTGTAAGAGTGCATGAAGGTAGGTAGTTTTGTTGTCAATGCTACGGATGTTAAGGTGTGCTATCAGGAGGGAGTTAGATGGTCTATTTATAGTGGTGTGATTAGTTAGATATGAAGAGTGGTATAAGACTGGGATGATCAATGAGTTGCATATTGTTTGCATTATTTATGAATACGTTAGTATGTGAAATAAATGACAAAATAAAGGTAGTAGGGTATATGACACCTAAAGGATTAAAAATGCAAGTTCTGTTAACATATGCAAATGACATTATAATAATTTCAAAACAAAAAATTTGAGTAAAAGAAGTAATAATTTGCAAAAATGAGTATCTCAAAATGATACGGATGGCTTTAAATTAAGAGAAGTGAAAGTTTAGGTGATGTAGTAAAGATCTGGGGTATATATTTTACAATAAATGAAATTTCTGTGATAGGTATAACATTTGGGAATAAAAATGTAAGTAGAATTCAATGGGGAAAAACTACATAAGAAATAAAACAAACCTGTCTTTTCTGGAGAACATATAAATTATCATTCAGAAAAAAGGGCTTATTTGATAAATTGAGTGGTGATGGAAAAATAGCATACTTTGCAGATATATTTATATTGCCAACAGTATTTGAAATGGAGTTATTTCAGATAACTGGACATTCATATGGGGCTCTAGATTAAACCCAATTTTCTAATTAATAAAAGAAGGAGGTTTAGGGTTAGTTAACCAGTGGTATATGATGCTTCATTAAATTTGTACAGTGTTAAAGTGGATAAATGAAAAATATGAGACATTAGTACTAAAATTATATAAATATGACCATAATAAATTCTGGTGTATGGTAAAAAACAGTAAAAGAGAAAAAAAGTGTATACATTAGAAAATAATATGTTACAAAGAAAAAATATTTTATGGAAAAAAATGATGATACAGAAAAAGAAAAGTATGGCATAAGAATGTAATGATAAAACATTACTATGTAAAACCATGGGAAAATATAACAGATGAAAAAATTAAGGCTATAAAATAAGCAAATGGTGTGATCAGAAAGTGGAATGTCAAGATTTTTTTTTTTATGGAAACTGGTAATAGATAACTTGACAGTAAAAAGAAATATACCATATAAGAAAAAAAGTGATAGAATATGTTTACATTGTCTAGAAGAAGAAGTTACAGAACATGTGTTTTTGAAACATAAAAGACTAAAAAATTAGGGAAAACTATATAAATAAGATTTTTTTGAAGATATACAAGAAATGGAATGATAAATATGGATATAATTAAATATGGATATTAGAAGAACACAAGTAAAGAGTGTGTTAAAAGAATAGATAAAAATTTATTTGATGTTCTATGGGTTTTATGAAATGAAAAAATAAATGAAATTGTGTTTAATGGTAAACGCATTTTAACAGCAATATCTAGGTTCATAGGAGGTTACTAGGCTATTGGTCCTAGGGCGTTTATAAGCCTAGCCATGTTATACCCTTGTTTCCTTATTGACCAAGTTGTATAGTCTATATTTGCAGTGTGAGTCTATAATCAACACCGACTAAGTAAAATCAGATGGTGGTTATGGAAAAAGGAGTGGAGATCTAATAGGGATGACAATTTAGTATGATTGTGTAAACAGATTTGTATATCTATATATTTGTATATTTGGAAATATGTAAATATTTTTGTAAATAAGTTATTTTTGTATATAAATAAAGGACACCTAACTCTTTTACATAGGTGCTGGGGGTTCTTTTGCATCCACCTGAGCTACCACCAACTTATGTAGATAAGGTCTTGGCTTAATGTCTCATCCGAACAATGACACACCAAGGAGAGCAGGAACCCCCTTTTGAGCACTGCAGCATCAGTAATCAATCTACATGCTGTGGAAGTTGAACCCACAGCCTTCTGCACCAAAGGCAAATATCTACCTCTTATGATACTGACACTCTTCTACACTTGGCTTATTTTATTTTCTTCTTCAATTCAGTCCTCTCCTTTTTTCACCTTTTCTTCTTTGACAACATCTATTTATCAAACACACCTAATCTATATCACTTTTAATTTAATCTAATTTGTTATTTCAGCTATAGTAGCTATCCAGTTGGTTAAAACTGATTTTTTTTCTTATGCCTTAATGCCCTAATTATAGTGGATTTTTTTATTACAGCTGATGTCTCTTTTTATTCCATCTCAATAAATGTGTAAGCATGTATTGCTTTATCTAATGTCTCATTATGTGGTATCTTATGCCACCCTATTTATAGTGGATAAACTTTTCTCACTTAATATTTATTTTGTGAATATTGCTGCAATTGCTGATACAAATTTGTTTTCAGATTGTCTCCTTATGGTATTGCATTGTCGCTCTATTCAGAATGCATGTATTTTATCTTCGGGTGATGTTTGTACTGCTGTAAACTATTGCTATTTAATTAATTCATTCATTCATTCATTATACTACCTTACAAACTGTGTTGAAACTGTAACCACTATACTTCAAACATTATTAGCACTCACAAAGTGTGTGCTATATTCTCTGTTGTTTTTTTTTTCTGCTCTTACTTTGGAGTTTTTCTGCCTGAACATCCATGGAAAAAGGGTCTTGCATGACCAATTCATACCTTCCCAGTAACCAAATGAAAACAAATAAATATCTCTCAACTGTTATTATTTAGGCATAGCACAATGATTCTGGCCCTCATATTCACCCTTGCTCCTCCTAGATTTACTATTCCTCATAAAGTCAGATCTGTTTATGGATGCATACTTTATTAAAAACAAAACAAGCCTAATAAAAAGATTCCTTATCACTAACTATGCAGTAAATAAAGCCATTATCTTGTGAAAATAAGAAAGTGATCACTTTCTGACCCTCTGCTCTGAGTTATGAGTTTTAAGTTGAAAGGTATGCTCAGCAAAGGATGCATCCTGCTAGGCCTCTTAGATATGGCAGTACCATGACTAGCAGTCTACGAATCTACATCTGCTTTGACATATTATCAGAACCTGTTCATTGACTGATATCTCTCCAAAATGTTCTCTCCTACTTATGGAATAAGTGCCCACTCCATTTCTAAGTGGTTCCCTAAAACTCTTTAAAGCCAACCTTGATGAGAAGATGTGGTTCTATAAACTAAACTCAGGGCTGTCCTCATAGGGCCTAATAGAGAAGACAAACATGTAATAGGAACTGCAGTGGTTAGGGACCTGGGCTTCTGCTGGACTGATTGCCTAGTATAAGCCTATGGACCTATAATAAGTACTGTGTCTCTTCTGAAGTCTCACCCCCATGATGGAAGAAAGATAGTTGCACTGTACAGTAGTATCAAGTTCAAATAACAATAGAAAAGACAAACAATGCTAATAGTATAATTCTGAATAAAAAAAATAGGATATGCTCATAGGAAGTACAACAACTTCTTGATGGTCTCCTGTGTATCACTCTCAAGCTCATAACTGCCTCTGTAAAAGAAAAAACAATAGTGTTAAGCATTGCTATTTCCAGATGCTCAAACTTTTTCATCAGCATGGTTTACTTTGTATTCAAGAGACAACTTCATTTTCAGTTACCAGATTTATAAGCTGTGATGTAGCCTCCTTTGTTGTAACATTTATTTAATTGTGACCAGAGCACTGTACTTACTATAAAGGTGCCCAAATGAGAACATTATGAAGTACACAAGAAGAATAAATGACAAAGAAAAAAATAAAGGTCTGTTATTGTTACTAACTAAAGCTTATAATACAAACTCAGAACAAGTTATGCAATACATTCTATAAAAAAGCAAGGCAGTTGCAATGTTAATACTAAGCAACAAAATTGTACTGTGGTTTGCATTTTAAAGTTCTTGAGAGTGTGTCTCTGCATTATAATGAAGGGGATTGCATCGATAATTTTCCTACTTATGCTGTCAGCTTCATATTGGAGTACTGTTACTCTTTGCTCACTGACAGGCCAACTGTTTTATAGAGTAGACAGATATCATAGCTGTACTGACTGAGGACATTTGGCAAGAATACTGTTTGACAGCAATCCCAAAACAAACAGACAAGCACAAAAGGAGAAGGAGCAAGACCTTATTACACTTCCCCTTTGCTTTATACTATTATCTCCTGCATCATCTTTCATCGCTCTCCTACTCATAAATGTAAAGCTATAAATTACACTTAACCTCACTGAATGTCTGCCAGTTTGTCAAATGACATTTGGCAACAAACCAAGTTGTCCTATCCCAGGACATCTTCGTGAGAGGTTAGATAGATATTAGTGGGTGTTAAGTGAGTTGGTAAAGTGAAAGGGTTAAGTGGAGGCAGGGAGGATTGGGAGGAAATGTGATAAGGGTAGGGAGGGACTTAAGAGGTTTAGACAAGTGTAGCTGGGTAAGCAATCATATATTTGGCATGAACTTGCTAATGCAAGTATTATGTCCATGATGACCTTAGCACTGAGCTGCAGGTAGGCCTTGGATTAGTTTGGTTGGGTAATGAATTGAATCATACATGTGTATATTCATAGGAAAATAAGGTTAGTGTGTTGGCCATGGGCAGCATTGTGGGAGATGGAGGTAGCTAGGGCCATGGGGGTTTGCTCATTTTGTGAGTAACTATACAGCTCAGGTTTTCTTAGCCATTTGCAGAGAGGCTAAGTTGAGGCTGCTTGAAGTGGGGTTTTATGGCCAGTGGTATCATAAAAAAAAAAAAAAATGTCTTTGTTGGACTATGCTACTGTAAAGGGATTGCTGGAGTGTTGTGATATTTCTTGGGCTGGTGCTTCCTGCCTCTCTAGTCCATCGCTACTGCTCCATGTTGGCTTGTTGTGATGTGGGTCTCCCCTCCATAGTTGCGTTCTTGTGACAAAACGTGAGAATTACTGAGTCATATGGCTGCACTTCCATATGTTAAATTTATACTGTATGCTAACAAGCTTCAGGAAAATTGTTATAATAATCTTTCTTTGCTCTTTGCTTTATATTCTTATCTTGATTTCATAGTTATCTATGTAGCTGCATGTTGTTGTTCTGTGGTTACATGATATGAAATTTTCTCTGTTTTCCCGCCTTTGTGGTTGTTGAAGTGGTCTTGTCATTCATCACTCCTGTGCCATGGATTGGATCCCTATGGGCTATCCCCTTACTATGACCCGTGCCCTAACCCTAAGGTCCGTGACGACTGCAGTGCAGTGGAGGACATAGCAATGTCCTCCACTATGGTGCGATAATCACAAACCTTAGGGTTAGGGCATGGTAAGGGATAGCTTTACTAACTATCCCCTTACCCTAACCCGTGCCCTAACCCTAAGGTCAGTGACTATCGCACCATAGTGGAGGACATAACTTGTTTTTTATGTCCTCCACTGTGCTGCGGTATTTTCGGTGAAGTGCACTTATGCAAAATTTCACTTTCGTTAAAGTGAACTTTCGTAGAAGTGAGGCTTCCTATTACAAGTTCGAAGTAGTGAACTTTCATTCTTGTAATAGGAATCCATATATATATATATATATATATATATATATATATATATATATATATATATACATGTTCTTTATTGTAATAGTTGTTTTATACTTTTTGAGCATTTCTTCTTTTGTATCTACTATAAATGGACTCTGCCAAGTTAGTCATTTGGGTTTCAAATTGCTTTACATATATCCCAGCAGAGATGTTGTTTCATTATACACATGACTTTTCCTTATGGGGAAAAAAACACCCATGTACTTTGTGACTCTCCATCTCCCTCACCTGGCTGTGTTGTGTGCTCACCTTCCCATCATCTGGCTTCACAAATGCCAGATAGTTATCTTAAGAATTAACATAAGAAGACCAAAAATAGAGATAAGCTGTTCTTGTGACATGGTGATATCATTGTACCCTACAGATATCATAGGTGGGCATGTGCTTTGTGAAGAATGACGGTTCAAAATTTGGTTTTGTTAAACATATTTGCAGAAAGTTTAAAACTATGATCAAGTAAAAGCATGTTAGCATTTTAGAGGTTTTTAGTAAATTACTGTGTCCTGCACACTTGCACTCTTTGTTTACTGTATAATCAGTGGCTTGTTTTGTTATGTTAATAACGATGCAATGTTTAGCAGACATACAAATGTGTTAAATCAGTTGTCACAATGCATTTCTACCAAGTAATCTCCACCTTGCAAATCAGATATCCGTTATAAAGGAATTATTTTTTTCATTATACCTTCAACATTCCTGTATTGTATGTCATAAAGCTCAGCAGTGCTGGGTCAATAAGCTAATGGCCGGCCAGTGTCCAGTTGCCCAGTCTGGGATAGCTCTGTTGAGTGAAAGCTGGATGTAAAACCAGTCAACCTGCCAAACATGAACTAAGAATTGCTGTACTCAATGTAGGTTCACTGACAGGATGGGGCTTAGAAGTGAATGACATGATGGTACGTAGGATGCTGGACATCCTATGTATCCAAGAGACAAGACAGAAGGACAATGCAGCAAAGACACTTGAGTTTTGAGTCAGAGCCTACTACTCAGGAGAAGGACAGGTTAGAAATAGTGTGGGAATTGTATTGAGAGATAAGATTCAGAAGGCAGTGAGGGATATCATCAGAATTAGTGACAGACTCATGGCAATCAGACTTCAGTGTAAGGATAGGGCAGTATTCATAATGTCAGCATATGTCCCACAGGAAGAAGAAATTCGTGAAGTGGAACAAGAATAACAGCACCTCAAAACAGTATATGTGAGAACTACAGAACAGGTACGTGTCTAAGCCAAGTTTAGAAATAAGGTACATAAGGAAAGCTGGTGATAGAATGCAGAAGTCCAGGAAGTCATCAAAAGAAAGAAGTAGTGCAGGAAAAAGTGGGAAACAGAAAAGATGAACCAGGCTAGAAAGGAATACTACTTGAATAACAAAGATGCTAAGAAAGGAGTTGCAATAGCAAAAAACAGGGCATCGGGGGCACTCTACCAGCTTCTGGAAAGTGACTCTGTAGGTTTATAAAGACACTATATCAGGGTACAAGACAAAGACAGAATGATGAAGAAGATGGTCATACACCCTTCATAAGGGATGCCAACAACAACCTGCTTACCAGTCCACAGAACATCAAAGGCAGATGGAAGGAGTACTTCCAGCAGCTTCGGAATGAAGAAAGACCCACAGATACTGTACTGCCTCATACACAACCTACAATAAGAGAAGAAAAGGAGAAGAAGTAAGAACAGCACTATGGAAAGTGAAGTGAGGGAAAGCAGCAGGCTCAGATGAGGTCACAGCACATATGATAAAGGTGCTGGGTGAGATAGGGGATAAATGGCTCCTGAGGGTATATATAGCAGTGTGGACAGAAAGGCATATCCCAGGCAACTGGAAAATTAGCATAATAGTGCCAGTGTAGAAGAAAAAAGGGGACATCAGCAACTGTGGGTAGTACAGAGGTATCACACTGTTGTCACATTGCATGAACGTTCTGGAGAGCGTGATTGATAAATGGGTATGCAGAGCAGTAGAAGTAAGACAAGAGATCAGCAGTTTGTATTCAGATCTGGATGCTGCACAACTGACCTGATGTTTGCAGTGAGACAGATAGCTGAGAAGAACCTAGAAATGAGGAAAGAGTTCTACTGGGCATTCCTAGACTTAGGGAAAACATATCACAAGGTCTCAAGAAAGCTGACTTTGCAGTACTTAGGTGGTTTGAAGTCCCAGAAACATCAGTAGAATTAGTTTAGGCTATGTACAAGGACCCAATGACTCAATTATGATCCATGTTCTGTCTCACAGAGAGGTTTCCTGTGGAGTGAGTATGCATCAGGGTTCAGCTTTGAGGCTACTGTTGTTCATACTGGTGATGGACTATATTCGTAAACAGGCTGGTGGGGACAGATCAAGAAAGTTGCTGTATGCAGAAAATGTGGTATTACAGGCAAACTCTGAGCAAGAACTTCAGCAAAGGATAGGGGAATGGAATGAAAAACTGAAGGCACATGAGATGAAACTAAGTAAAGATAAGACAGTGGTAATGGCAGCAAACTGGGGAAATAAGAAGCTGAGAATTGAGATAGAAGGGAAGAAGTGGAACAGGTTAATAGCTTCAAGTATCTGGGAGGGGTGGTTGAAGAGAAGAGAAGTCTGAATGATGAGCTCAAAGCTGAAATCAGAGGAGCTGGAGCCAACTGGCATAGAGTGTCAGGGGTAGTGTATGTCAGAAGGATACAAAGAAGCTCATAAGTAATGTGTACATAACAGTGGTGTGACCAGTACTACTGTATAGTACAGAAAACGTGGCAGTAAAGTTAGAGCAGATATGAAAGTTAGAGGTGATGATAATGAAGTGCCTGAGAAGGGTGGTAGGATGCACACTGTGTGAGAAACAAAGCACGAGGACATAAGAGCAGGAGCCAAAGTAGCTCCAACTGCAGAAAAGATCAAAAAGAACAGACTACAGTGGTTCAGGCACATGTGCAGAAAATCAGAAGACAATCTGGTGAAGAAGATTTGGGACAGGCACGAAGAAGGTAAGAGGAAATGAGGACATCCAGAAAAGAGGGGGATGGATTGTGTGAGAGAATATCTGCAACAGTCAGGCATGAGTGTCGAAGAAGGAAGCTCTGTAGCATTGAATCAAGAAAGATGGTGACAGTTAAGATTACACCCCAACCCCATGTAGAAAAATGGGGAAAGGGGCTTATAAATCTCATTGCCCTGTCACTACCTATTACATGTAAATCTGTGCTTCTATAAATTCAAGCATTCTCTCCCATGGCAAAGAGTTAGCAGAAGCACGTGTCAGAGTTTATTCTCATATGGTATTCAATTTTATTCGTATTCAAATGTAATGTTTGCAGTGAACACAGAATCATCAAAAGCATTTAACTAACTTTATATTTTACAAAACAGTCCTACTCGATGCAGGCAGCTCAAAACCATTTTCTGTACAGTATGAGTAGTCATGTATGAGTGCTTACATTAATTCACTGTGTACCCATACCTGAAACATTCTAAATATGAATATATAAAACTGTATACAGATATTTAATGTTTTGATGCATATATTATATCACGCTTCCTCAGCAGTGCTTAATATCTTGGGTGGTCACTGCACATATACCTGTATTCATTCCCATGCATGTGATGCCCTCTGTGCTGTATCAGGCTATTTATTATTTTATATTTCAGCACTGCTTCATCTTCTGTTCTCATGTCAGGCAGGCAGTAAAAGATACAAAAAATTATTCTGGGGCTCTGAGGAGATGTCTGTTGGATGGTGTCCCACCTCAAAAATCAAAGTCATACGTGAAGTGGTATACATAAATGGTGTCATTTACACCTCCAAGATAATTAATCTCATGTTTTTCAGTCCCAAACCTAGATGATAAGTGTTGTAATTAATGGAAGCTGTGGCTGAAGAACGAAGAACTCTGTAATCTGCGTCTGCATCACACTTTAGAAGTGTATGGTATCATCATGGAAAATGTGCCATTTCCCAGCTTTTTTATAAGAAAATAATTTTCATTCTGCAGCTGCACGTATGATAAATACTGCTAACTGTTCAAGTTTTGCACACCCATATAACTGGAGTATAGAGAGCCCACATTGTTGAGAGCAGTCACACAGTGGTACCAAGTCCATAGACTTGCTCCTAATGTAGGTAACCTCTTAAATTGAAAAGATGTGTTCTGGAATCTGGTCCCCATATTAAGCCTGTTTATAGATAAGCAAGTCAGGGGAACTTCATTGTGCAGTGGCACACTTCCCCTCAGAGGACACCACATACTGGGGAGAGCTTAGGCCACTCTGCAGAACCTCCAAGCTGGCCCATTCACTATGCCCAGCTCTTGCTGTGGAGTGGATGAGCAGATAGGGATGCCTAGTCAGCAAAGAATGGGCTGTGGGGCTCTTGTCTGGCCCGGAGATGCCAGGCTCCAGCTACTGTGAAATGAATAGGACAATAAGGTGTTCAGATGGCCTATAGCTTACATTTCTTAAATAGCACTTTGCAAGCTGATCAAACATTTGAATAATTGAAACTGCTTTCTGTATATTGTCTGTCTTCATCTAAACAAAAATATGTACTTTACTGCTTCCTTTCTAAACGTTATAAAAGTGTGAGCCTTTATACTGCAGGACCAAAATATGTGAATTTCATTATTTTCTGCTTTGAAAAAATCACAAAATAGCATCTTTGTTCAGAATTAGTCATTTCTGGTATTGACAATGTGTCACCTGTTCAGTTTTATCCATTGTAGTGTTGCCTTTATGTATTGTATTACCCTGAGGCTTTAAAGTTCAGTAACACATTGTTCTTGTCTTCTTAACTTGTCAGTCAACAGTATCTGTGAACATGTGACACCGCATAGATGAAACCACTGCCTGCTGAGCTGATAAAAACAATAATTGCTGTTTGATGTTTCCCCTACAAGAAATATTCTGCCAAGCAAACGTTCCTGCTGAGTGAGATTTCTGATGTTTCAATAGAAATATTTTTATAGTGTTAGTCATAAAAGAAACAAAAGCAAAAGCAAAAAAAAAATGTGTAAACTCAGACATAAAAGTGAGCTGGAAATCACATACAGCCTGATTCCAAAAGACTTGCTGTCAGTGTAAGTGGTCAGTTTACAATAAGAGAAGGTGGTTTGGAATCTGCACCCCCCCCCCCCCCCAGTGGAAGCCTGCTTATAGCTAGGCCTTACACTAAAGTAAGTCACTTACACTGAGAGCAGGCTGAGACCAGATTTTTGGAATGTGGTCCCACATAGTAAGCCTGCTTATAAATAGGCCTTACACCAAAGTAAGTCACTTACTCTGACAGCAGATCTTTCGGAATCAGGGCAGACTTGAACTGAGAGCATCTTGTTGCAATCTGGCTTACAGTCTTCTTATCTACCCATCGCTACATGATCCTTTAATAAAAATATCAGAAATTATATATACAAGGCAAATGTAATAATTAGCCCCTAAAGTTAAGAAAATAGAGGGCATGCCAGATAAACAAGAAAATGCAATTTACTAGCTCTTAGCATAAACGTTGATATGAAAAAATAACTTGGTGATGTGTGAAAAGCATACAGAATGGCTTTTATAAGTGTTTTTTTATCAAAGAAAGTGAAAAGTAAGCCACTCAAATAGACCTAAAAGAATGCATAAGTAACTGAAAAACAAGGTAGGATAGGTATTCATTAAATAAAGCTAGAGGTAAAATCACAAAAAATGGTCAGTGGAAGTCTTTGCTGTCCGACATTTTAAATGATTGAATCATTGCTAAGGCTTTCTCAATTCTTTATTGTTACTCTGATAAAACAGTAGTTGCAGCAGCAGAAAATGACAAGCATTAATTTTGCTGATATATTTTTCTGTTCTACACCACCAAGCAACAAACCATCAGAGGGATTTTTCTGTTTTCAATCTCTGTCATTCCCCTGGATATTACAAAAACAGCTAAAGGGGTAGGCATGAAGCAGGATAGATGGAAAGTTTTGTTAGCCATCTTCATGAGGGATGTCACCTTCAATATCCCCTGCCCTGCCTGATTGTGCTTGGTTCTGGACTATGGAAACACCTGCCCTAAGAAGTTAAAAGTAATGAGTCCTTAGCTGCTTTGTGGAAAACATTGAAAGATGCTATAGTACAAGAATCAAACTGTACTTGCTTTTCATAATATTGCAAAGATAATGGCATAAAGGTTGCCATCTGCTTCAAATTTCACATCTCATTTGTTTATATGGCACGAAGTATACTTGCCTGATGCAAGTTATATTTGCCAGTTTTACTATATATGATACTATCTTTGCATCTTCTAAGTAATTCTCCACAGAGCATTCAGTTATTTGATCACTGTACTTTCTATGTATCGATACTTCAGAAACTTTGTCACTGCTTGATTTTTATATTGATCTCTCAAACAGTTGTGCTTATGTTTCTGGATTATTTGCATATTCAAAAGCAACCTCTCTCTCTCTCTATATATATATATGTATATATATATATATATATATATATATATATATATATATGTGTGTGTGTGTGTGTGTGTGTGTGCGTGTGTACACGTGTGTGTCTTGCTGTCTTTTGTACTATTTTGTACCCAGATCTTGACTGAAAGAGCCAATTGACCAGTTCATCTACCTGGTAAACAAATTATAAATAAAAGATAAAAATAGTTCATCTTTAAGAAATGCATTGAATGTGATTAGGGAATGTAAATACATCACACTTGCAAGCAGAACATCCATAGAATCTATGTACTTTTTGGGCATCCTGATAAACTTTGTAAATATTATTACTATTGCTATTATTATTGTCTGGGTTGTGCAGTAATATACTCACTCCTCTGTATATAGTCAAATTCCAGCATGCATATCCCTGCATTCATTTGTCTGTTACAAAGTAATTTACAACCTAGCTGTAATATTATAATATTATATACTGCACACATACACACACACCCACACACACACACACACACACACACACACACACACACACACACACACACACACGCACACATATGCTCCAGTTAAATATACGGGTTGATGAAATACTTTGGCATCCATTATGATGTCATAAATCTACTGTGGCACAATCTAGCCACAGATATTTTTTTACCAGTGGGTTGATTAACTTGTGTGTGTTTGTAAACTGTTGATGGGATCTGGTCTTGAGACCCTTTTCATCCATGACCTGAACACCGAGGTGGGTACAAGCCAAAAGATACTAGAATGCATAATGTTATATTTACATGAGAAAGGAAATTTAAAGATAATAGAACGTACACAGTCCTACAGTACTAGAGCGTGAATATTAGAGGACAGAAATAGTAGATACAAAGCCGTTAATCATCTCCTATAAATTACAAATTGTGCTGTCAAAGTGATAAGTACACCAAACATATTTACTAGGAATTTCAAATTCTTGCTTATGCTACTATGAACTACAAAGTTTTTTGTTGATAGCGTTCAAACTGAATAACATATATTTCATACATGTATAATTATAATGAAGATTTATGTAATCTATATATAAGCCTGTAAGACCTACCATTATGAAAAAAAGGAACACGTTATAGTACAGATGTTCTGTGTTTGCCGTCCATGTATTTAATTTAACCTTTCTTAATAAAGCAAGCACAGTTGTATGTCCGTTGCAAATTTTCTAAAAAAACTTGTTTCTGGAGACTGTGCTTTGTGGGGTTTTTCTAATATTTAATGACAGATGATTCCAGTTTGCTGGTACAATGTTTGAGGATCTCTTTTCTTTAATTGCCAGGTTGAATGTGGGTCTTTAAAGAGTAAAGTATTGTTATTTTGATTTCTGTGGTAGTAACACAAAGTCCTAACAATGTCTTCTCCTCAATAAAGTTTCACTATGAACCCAATGAAGCCAGTCCCAGTTATTTAAAATCAAAAGATTGCATGGCTCTGGTTCTACGCTGGTGAATACCACAGCTTAGACTTGAGGTGATTCAGTTAATGCCCAGTACTACATAGTCACTTTAGAGATATAATTACTTGCACTGACAGTGCAGTATGTGAATTTTTTTCTAATTCACTGCCCTGTATCCCTTGTGGGTCTATCCTACCTATCCAGATAGACCACAATGGCACTGTTTTAGGATAACACTTCGCACCATCATGTCCATCAAGTATTTATCTGAAATAGCTCATTAAGAACTTCCAGTCCTGCCAGGGGCTTTAGCCATGGAAGCTATTTTCTTCCTTACTGGTCAGTACATTTGCTTGATGAAGCATAACACAAGTGGTAAGGTCATGACTGTAGTAATGTATCCATGAATTTGAAAAAGCACGTCCCTGAAACATTTGTAAATATACACAAAAACATCAGTAACATGACAGAAACAGTGGAAAAGATCTTCAAATTCCACCTGTATTTAGCATTGCAAGATCAGATAGTAGAATATGTGTAGGTGGAAAAGTCTGCAGAAAAAGGCAAGAAAGCAGAAGTTATGGCATGGAAGAGCTGGTACGTCTTCTTGAAAAAGCATTATCAGCTGCATGAAAGCTTATGCAATTTTAATCGTTTATTGTTTTAATAAAGACTGCTGGATGTGCATTTGAACTGGCTTTTTGTTTGCTATATCTTTTTTAGACATTGAGATTTGTGTTAATCTGCTTTTGAGCTGCTTCTTGTGAATTAAGTCCATCTATGTCATTATGCTGTTATACAAATGATAGAAGATATCACACATGCATGCATTAGAAAATGCATTATTTGTACAGTATCCAATATTTTTTTTTTATTTATGTCATTATGCTATTATACAGATGATAGGAGATGTTGCATGTTTGTGTTAGGAAATATATTATATGTACAGTATCCCATATTTTTTATTTACACCTTGAGTAGGTTGGCAAACTAGGCCAATAGATTCTTTTCAAGTAAAACTTGAGGTGGTAGCGTACAAACTATGAGAAATGTGGCCAAGATGCTGGGGAACTTCCCCTTCTCTGTTAAGGAGAAGTGGTGAGGTGTCTCTGGAGCTGCCTGGTGGTGCTGGAGGGCTGCTACTGCAGTTGTGGGAATTCCAAGGTGGAGAAGAGTGCAGCAGAGATTGAGAGGAGCAGGAGACAACTTACTGAAGGAAGGAGAAGGGGTGAAATAACTGTTAGGGAGTTGATAAAATGGAGGACTACAGACACAAGTGCTGATAAAATTGGTGAACCAAACAGACCCAAAGGAATGAGAAGAAGAGCTATGAAGTGACATGGTGGATAGAGTATTATAGGATGAAGAAACTGAGAGATTGGAAATATAAACAACTGGTGAAAAGAAAACAATGCAAATCTTCTCAAGTAGTGCAGTAGTCAGTTCTCAGGATTTACCTTTCCAACAGTTTTATTTTGTTACAAGAAAGAAGTGATGCAGATGCAGCAGGTTAAGGAAGAATGGATGAAGGACTTGAGACGGACAAACATTTGTAAGTTTCTCACCAGCCACAGAGAAGACAACCAGTGGTAAGGATAAAACGTAAAAGTGATGGCAGTGTGAATAGGTATGGTGTAATGGAGAGCAGTGTGTTTTGCCACTAGAGTGTAACATTAAAGACATAATACATTTTTGTGAAGTGACATTTACAAGTTTTAACCTGATGGAAAATATTATGACTGAGACAAAAAAAAGAAATACAGTAGTGCAATGGAAAGACTTTATTTCAGAGATTCTGACTTCAACAAGAAAAGGAAAATAAATGTGAATTTAGGATTTCATATATGGAAGAGCACAATTAAAATTGTTTTCTTTCACTATGTAGTGAATTACATGGTTAAAAAAATATGTGATGAAAGAACTATATGGACTGTGTATTGAGAAGTGTGGTTAACAATGGATGCTCAGGATGGGAAAATTCAACATATTTCAAATGCAATAATTGTGAATGATAATAGGGGATATGCTAGGTGCTGGGTGTAGTTGAAAATCATTTAGTACTGTAACAAGTGAAGGTGTGGCCAATGTGGGGAAATGGGACATACAGCAAAAAAACATAAGTCTCTTTGAAGATAAATGTAAGTAATTTGTACACTTCTGGTTTGACTATCCCATATTAGAAAAGGAAAGAGTAGATGAATAGGAAAGCTCAGAAGAAAGACAGTTGAAAACATTACTACAGAAGATGTTGATGAAAGAGAATAAAGGACGAGGAAGAGGATTCTGAAGAAAGGGTAAACAATAAAGAGGTAGTTAGAGAAGAAAATGTTCAAAGAAAGGTTACTAATATACAGGAAGAAAACAGATTTGCAATTTTAGAAACAGAAGAAGAAGAAAAAAGAGAAATGGAGGCAGGAGAAGAGCAGGTACAATGTTATAAAAATCAATTGGGGGAGACTTAGAAGAAAACAAAAAATAAGACCAGAAGAAAAATACTTAGAAAAAAGGTAAAAAAGATGATATAGGAATTTGAGCCTTAAATTTGATTACTATTAGAAATAATATTAGAGGTTTGGTGGCAGTGGAATTCTGTAAAAATAAAAATGGGTGTTTTGTCTTGCTAGATACCAAATGTAACAAAGAAGAAAAAATGAAATGAATGCACGTGGTTTAGGGGTGGACAAATATTTTGGCTGGTAGGAAATGAGATATGTTTTGTAATAGGGATTCTTATAAAAATGAAGAAATAAGAATTTCAGATCTAACAATAGTAGTATGAGGAAGCTAAGTGATTTGTGATATGAGAATGAGACAAAAATACATAAGTTGAATAGTAATTTCTGTATATACTATAAGATGAAGATAAACAGTTTGAAGAAACAAAACATGTGTTGGTAAAAATGTCAAGAGTGATGTTAGGGGAAATGAACTGTAACTTGAGGGGAAAAAAGAGAAAAATAACGCAGGACATTAATATGTTAAGGGAGTTACTAAAATGTGGTGATTTGGACATATAAAAGAGAAAACTTTAAGACTGAAACTGATTATGTATTTTACTCTAAAATATGAAAGAAAATAAAGAGGAGTACAGATGGCAGAGTTTTCAGATCAGAGAGCAGTGTGGGGCTACAATAGTGGAAGACAGCAAAATAATAAAGCCAGGAAGAGTGAAAAAGAGATTAACTTAGAAATCGAATGAAGATAGGAGAAGTAGAAAAACAGATATATGAAACTCATAGAAGAAAAAAATGAAGAATGATGTTACATAGGCAAAGATTTTTTTACTGAAAGGAAAGAAAGAGGAGGTTTCCCTCATTGAAAAAAGTAAAAATGAGAGAATAAATGATGGATACTATATTAGATGGCAAAGGAAAATACAAATTAGAAACGTGGAATTAGTAGGAAATTTTGTAGAGGGATGTATAAAAAGGAAATGAATGGGCAAGAAGAATGAACAGTGAAAAAATATCTGAAAAAGAAAGGATTTTTTTTTTTTTAGAAAATGATATAATAATAGAAGAAATAGAGAAGGTGATAAAAGTAGGTAAGAATAAATCAGGGCCTGGATTAAATGGTGTAAGTCAGAGTATTATAAGGAAACGAATAAAGTCAAAAGAGAAGGTTTTTAAAATATTAAGGAATGGATGAAGGAAGGTATAATGGAAGCAGGCAGATGTAGTGAAGTAATAAAA
This sequence comes from Protopterus annectens, assembly GCF_019279795.1. Lineage (NCBI taxonomy): Eukaryota > Metazoa > Chordata > Ceratodontiformes > Protopteridae > Protopterus > Protopterus annectens. Next base: position 288,002,558 of record NC_056745.1, on the reverse strand, counting down.
TGTATATGGAAAAGGGATTGAAAAAAATATACAAAGATTTGGAGGCCATAACGGTTGGGAATACTGACTATGCAATCCTTATGAAAATACTACAAAAATGGAGAAGGTATTGGATGAATTAGGAGAATGAGGTTTATGGTATAAAGTTATAAAAGGAAAAGAGATGAAAGAAATGTTAATTAGAATGAAAAAAGTAGTAAAGATGCTGAAATAAAATAAAGTAGACTGATAGCATGTAACATACCTAAAGAATCTGAAAAAATGAGCCATGAATCAATGTGGCAGATTTTAGTGAAATGTGGAATTTGAGAAAAAAATATTAATGAAATGAAGGAATGTTAGGAAAATTCATGGGTACAAATTCTGATAAATGGATAGATGGGAAAATAAGTATTAAGAGAGTAAACCAAGGATGCCTGATTAGTATGTGCTTATTTATATTAGTAATCAATGCAGTAGTACAGACGAGAGCAAAGATGTGAAATGGAAGGAAATGTTATATTACCAATATATATATGACATATGCAGATGACTTAATTATAATACCAAAAAACAAAGAATAGATAAGTGAGTTTGTAATAAGAATTGAAAAGCTGTTATAAAAGCTGATCTGCAGTTTAACAAAATTAAATGTAAGGGATTTGGTGAGACAAAAAAAGTAAAGGGAAAATATTTCTCAAGAAAGGAAATAAAGATTTTGGGAGTAACATTTGGTGAGTATGAAAGTGTAATAAGTCAATGAAGAGAAATACTAGAACAAATAAAAAGTTGTTAGCTTGGTGGAAAAATATTTACTTATTTCAGAAAAAGACGTGCATTGAAAATGAGGAAAAATATACTTAGGGATATACATATATATATATATATATATATATATATATATATATGTATACACATGTGTGTGTTCCACTCAAATGAAAAAAAGGTATTAGAGATTTCTTTGAGCTTCTCTTGTGTATCAAGGCAGAACCAGATGAGAAGAGGGAGAGTTTATAACAAAAAAAGAAGAAAGAGGCTTGAATTTTAAAAGCCAGTGATGCATTTAACATTCATGTTTTTACTTTAGGTAATGAGAAAGGTAAAAGAAAGAAAAAAAACTAATGATGGGTATGATGTTATGTGAAAAAAAAATATATAAAATGTATTGGGAAAAACAGGGAAAAGAAAAGAAAAGAAAAAAGGAACAGAATGTAATAAAGGGAATATCTCAATAAAATGAAATGAAAAGTATGTGAGGTTGATGGGGAAAAAAGAATGGTATAATATCATTTTAGAAAAAAAATGTTGGTACACCATGAAAGGGATTTAAAAATGACAATAAACAACAGAAAAAGTTTTAAATTTTTGTGAAGCAGAGGATTTTTGGTGGAGACTTTTATTAAATAAGTTACTGATAAAAGGAAATATGAAATATAAAGTGATGGAAGAAAGAACATGTATTGACTGCAGTGAAGAAGAAACAACAAAATATTTATTTGGATTGCAAAAAGAATAAAAACTTTTGGAGTGAATATTGATGGGAAGGATTTAAATGTGTAGATATAAATATAATACAGTAAGTATGATAAATTGTAAAGTCAAATGAAAAGCCACTGCACATCTGGAGACACAACAAACCAAAACATATTGACACTTGTAGTTGCACTTACAATAAAAATCTGCTTTTATTCATAAAAACATAATAAAAATAAACAGAACACCTTGACGATCTATTCATCGATAAACAAATCTCGATTGGTGAGTATTGATAGGTATAATTATCTGTATACATCACTCTATAATGCCTACAATTTTTGGCATTTCTAAACTTCATAAACACTTGGATCAGCCCCCCCCCCCCTTCATCCAGTTGTGGATGCCAGAGGAGCCATCATACATTCTATAGCCATGTTCTTGGATGTTCTTGGATGTTAAGATCAAACACCTGGTGATGTCAGAACCACATATATGTCAGGACTCATGGGAATTTCTGGATCACATATATTTATAACAATTGACTTATAGTCCATTGTTCCACATCACCTAGGCTTAAGATGGTTTTGTGACTTTCTATCAGAAAATGATGTACCTCAGGATGATGTCAATATGAGAACCTTATGGAATTAGTTTTGAAAAATAGCTTTTTCTGTTTGAAAAAGTATTATATGTACAACAGAAAGGTGTGGCCATGGGTTCAGCATGTGGGGGATTATTTGCAAATGTGATCATGATTCAGTGGAAGAAAAACTTTCAGTTTAACTCAGACTTCCTCAGTTCATGCAAGTTTTACACAAGATACTGGATGATATTTTTATTCTGTGGGAGAGGGATAGTAATAACATTCCCCTCTTCCTTGATTATATTAATGGTACTACCAATTTCCTACAATTCACCCATGTCCAGGTTGATAGCCTAGCATACTTAGACGTGTGGCTTTCTAAAGATATTCCAAACAAATGTTTTACTTTCAGAATCCATCATAAGGAAACCTATTCTAATAGTTTCTGCCACTTCATGAGTGTTCACTCACATGCACCGAAAAGATCATTGGTCAAGGGCCAGTATGATTGTACAGCCCAGATGATTACTGCTGATAATATCTGCAGGGAAGAAGGCTATTTTTAAAAGATTTGTTTTCAAAACATAGGTACCCAGGATCGCTCATTAATGAAGTAATGATTTAAGTGATAAATAAACATGAACACAGATACTTTAGACCAATTTTGGGAAGTACACCTCAGATACAAACCATCCCACCCACTGGTAACATACCCAGGACCAACACCATCGGTGGACCAAATTATAAGAATTCATTTATTACAGTGTTCCACACTGAATGTTATACCATAAAAAAGATTCTGAATAAAAATTGGAGCATCTTAACTAATGATAGAAATGTCAGAAAACATGTCAGTTCAGCACCACATGTGGTATTTAGAAGAGGATTAAATTTGAAAAACATTTTTGAAAGAAAGATTACCCAACAACCTAGCAATTATGGAATGTCAACATGTGGTAACTGCCCATATTGTGCACACATTTTATTAGATATAGGTTTTTCCATGAATGGTTTCCAATTAAAAGCTAAGAAACATTATAATTGTAACAAAAGCTAAGTTGTTTATTGTTTTAAATGCTCTGTATGTATTAGTTTTTATATAGGAAAAACTGAAAGAAAATTATGTTATAGAATATACAAGCATATTCATGATATTAAAATAAGAAAGCAAACAAATGCCCTTCCTAAGCATTTAGTGAAATATCCAGATGATAATTTTAAACTTTTATAATAGATCATATTGGTATGCCTTTAAGATGGGGGTCCATGGACATTAAAATTAGAGAAATTAGAACTATAGTGGGGACTGAGCCTCAGTGCTATGAATTGGCCAGGTCTAAATGACAAGACTTCTATCACATGCTTGTTGAAATTAAAGCCCTTGCAGATATATATGAGCATTTATCAATTTAATTATAATTGGGTTTTAGTGTATTTATACTGGTATTTGTATATAAATATATATAGATTATATATTGTTACATTTTTATGTTTTTAAATCAGTATTACTTGGTTTATTCTTCATGCATTGGTCAAGGTACCTTTAAAATCAGCTGTTGTACTAGCTTACATCATGGAAGTTTGGTGGTCACATGACTAATTTCATTTAATTTGATTAATGTTTGTTTAAATACAGCTGTATTTTTAAATTCAAATTATCTGATGAAGTTTCCACATGAGAATGAAAGTGCTTATCTTCTATTTATTTTTATTTATTTTTATTTTTTTATGAATAAAAGTAGATTTCTATTGTAAGTGCAACTGCAAGTGCTGATAAGTTTTGCGCTATTGTGTCTCTGGATGTGCAGTGGCTTTTCTTTTGACTTGGTGTTTTACCAAGTATGGATAAATTAAAAAAATGTGATATTGATAAAGGGCATGAAGTATTATTTGTGACTATATGGGTACTATAAAAAAATGTGAGAGTTTGTTATATAACAAGAAAATGGAAGATGATGATACTCTAGCTGAAATAAGAATATGATTGTGGAAGAAAGACCGGGGAATTAAAGATAAATATAAAATAAACAAGAAGAAATAATAAAAGAAAAATAATTGCTTAGTTAAGTTTTTGTGTTTATAACATGTAAATAAATTTGAAGTATGAATATAAAAAACAAGTATGTAAATAATTAATTTAAAGACTTTTATGATATAAAATGAGTGTAAATGTTAATAAAGCAACCCTACTCTTTTCAGTGAGGGAGTTCAAGATGGCAAAGATGACAAGCATGGCAGAAGCTGTGTCTACATATAAAGTCAAAGAAGTAACACCAAATGAAAAAAAACTGGATAAATGGTAAAACATTTTACACTGTAGTTTGCAGGATTATAAAATACCATTTGGTGTCAATGATGTCGGAGGAGGCAGTAGGTCAGTTTGCTTTATCCTGGAGTGATTTAATGAAAAAGTGTTTCATGAACAGAGTGCTGGTATATCATCAGGAACTATAAATACCAGGCATGTTTTGAGCTTGGATACTGAGTCATGTGATGTGGAAGGTAGAGAGGTAGGAAAGGAAGCAGCAGAGAGACAGAGTGAGCCAGAGAGTCCCTAAGTAATATAGCCAAAACTTACTTATGCAAGTGTTTCAACAGCATCGGAAGATTACAAAAAATAAATCAGATTTTTCACAAAAAGAAAACTGTGGGATTATATTGTTAAGCTTTTGGCTTTGCTCCTTGTGTGCTATCATTCAGATGAGAAATGTAAGTTTTGCTGACATGTATTTTGAAACATATGAACTAGGCTGTAAATCTGGTGGCCTTTTATTTTATTTCCAGTTTCACATTGCAGGTATTTTTTTTTTCAATTTATAAACATTTATGTTGATTGCATGGATGTCAAAAAGTAACTTTAAAAAGTATGCCAGTATATTTTTGACATGAAAATGTTAGATGTGACAATGGTATTTGGAATGCTGGCTGGGAAACAAGGGTAATACTTAAAAGTGTACCAAATGCTATTCTTCACTTACCAACTATTTGTGTTGTAAACAATGTTAGAGGGGTTTTACATTATGGAAGCCAGCCTAAGATATTTTTGTAGGAAAGTCGACCACTTGATAAGATGTAATAAATGGGATAAAGAAATACAATTAAGGAATGCATATTGCATTGCAGTAAGTGTGGTAATGAAGGACACATGGTTTGACTGTCAGGGACAAAATGAACATTCTCCTGTTATGCAAAGGGAAGAGCAACTAGAAATAAGGAAGATGCCTGTAGGGCTTCTTCTGGGGTGGAAACACAAAGCAAAATGAATGTACAAAATGTACAGACAGGAAAAAATATCTGACTGTTATTAAATAATGCTTTAGAAGATTTTGAAGGGAAAGACAGTAACAATGGACAGGACCCTGCATACATTTGTGAAGGGGGGGCATTATCAATGAGGATATAGAAGAGCCAGAAGAAGAACAAAGTACTACCATAGATAGAAGTGACCACAAATAAAAAAGAAAGGTCAAAGGTTTGGGTAGAATGAGTACACTAAAAAGCAATGATTAATTGTTTTCTATTTTATCATTAAATCTTAACAGCATTAAAGATAAAGGTAGAAGAATTATCGTATTACAGTGGTTAAACAACACAACATTATGATTTTATAATTTTCCTAGGCACTGGATTGTGTTCTCACTGGGAAGGACAGCAGTTTGGTAAAAGTGGATGGGGGCATTATTTGGACAGGATTGAGCCCTGTTTAGTTATTGCTTTCTTTAATAAAAAGTATGCAGTCGTGATTTAATAATTTTTTGATATTATGGACTGGTAGGGGTTGGTGGGTGATGCAATGGTAGACAAACTTTAGTTAGAATAATTGTACTGTACTCTTGTCCAAAATATGAGAAGCGGCACAGCCTACTAGAGGATGTAAGGGCATATATAGTAGTCAGCTTATCAGCTTAGTAGCAGGTGACTTCAAGTTGTAAGATGTACAAAAGGCAGGTTAACCAAAGATGTCAGAATTGGTAAGGAGTTATTAATGATAGCTGATTTGCAACTAGATCGGGATGAAGGATATACATATTATAGAGGGGAATTCTGGCCTGAGATAGCCTTTTTATTATTTTCTGAGAATTTACAAAAAGTATATATATGAAGGAGCTAAGGGAATCTTTTAGTAGAGCAAGGTTTAGTAAATTAACACCCAAATGGATGTAGGAGGAAAACTAGACGAGCGTGGTGAAAATATTGAAAAAGCATGTAACTATGAAAGATTTTTATGTGTCTCTTACTCACTGGTGGATAGGATTTAAAGAAAAATATAATGAAGAATATATATTATATGAAAAGGAATTCTATCTGAGGGACAACTATTTTTATAGACTATTTCAGAAAATAAATATTCAGTAGAAACATACTCGAGACTGTCTAAAGAGAGAGAAATTTATGAAGAAAATAAAGAGTACAGGTGTTACAGTACAGAGAAATATTTTAAAAGGAAAAAAGAAGAGGTATTACCTTTTCTAGGTGGGTGAGTTAAAAGTGTATAGCAAAATATATGGAAAAATTATATAAATGCAAGGAAAGTGAAGAAGTAAGATACAGGCGTTTAGAAAAGATATCGATTTAAAAAAAAACTATTGAAAAAAATTGAGTTAGATGAGCTTAAAATAGCATTAGGATAGATAGATAGATAGATAGATAGATAGATAGATAGATAGATAGATAGATAGATAGATAGATAGATAAAGACAGCTCTCCAGGAGAATATGGGCTCACTTGTGTTTTTTATATTTCCGAAGATGATGCGCAATAATTATTTTTGGGTGTCTTCAAAGAATGGCTTACTTTAGAGGTCTGTAATGATCACATACTACATACTGTTATAAAGTTTTTATAGAAAAAAGTGATAACTGAAGACTTTTCATTCTATGTAATACAGATTACCAAATCTTGTTGAAAGTTCTACAGGTTAGAATAAGAGAATGTATTAAAGAATATATGATGACAGGAGTGTATGGTTTGCCAAGTAAATGTGATATAGCAAAGGCCTCTGATAGCTTAGAACACAGGTCATTATGGGAAAATTACAACAGTATGGCTTTGATATCAAGATTTGGAGATTGATTTGTACAGGATACAGGAGGTCAGCTCTGTCCTTGTTAATAAATGATTGGGAAGCTATTGATATCAATGTTCATAAAGGAGTTAGGAAAGGATGCCCATTAAGTGCAGTTATTTTTATTGGTGAAGAATGTGGGTTAATTAAGTACATGGATGTTACTTTTTAGGGGGTGCTTGTAGATGGTTACGTGGATGGAACATCCATGATTTTTAGATTAAGTGAATGATTTAATGCTAGTTTCTCAGATTAAGCAGTTATTGGCATATTTATTTGAGGGAATGGAAAGGACTTTGGGGAAAATAGGTTTAATAAGGACAAATTTAAAAGATTTGGGACAAACATCAGTATACCAGGTATAGAATCTACTGTATTGGAAATAAAAGCCTTACTTTGGTGGACATTAAAGGGCTTAGAGACAGTGGGAATTTAGCTTTTGGAAAACATTCAAAATTTCATTTAGGAAGAGAAAGCTTATCTTATAAATTAGACACTTGTGGAACAGGCAATTTATGTAGCTGGTATTTTTATTTTGTCTAAGGAAAACGAAAATAAATATTAGACTTTTTTCATTTTGTGGGGATCTATATTTAATACCAAAAGAATAAATATTGTTAATAACTAAGTAACAATAGGGGGGTTAAATATAGTTAATCCAGGAGTTTTCTATCATTATTACTCATGTACTATGTGTTATAAAGCATTAATGATAGGGACAAAAATTTGTTGGGTAATTTTTTTATTTAAATTATATCAGTCATCTTGGGATAATTATGATAAAGAAAAGTGGGTGAGGTTCAATGAGGAAGAAGAAATGGTAGTATTTCAGAACAGGCTGTATTAGCAGAAAATAAGTTTACATGGCTTGGTGACTGATAGAAAATCGTGGTTAACGCATATTATGGAACTTTTGCATTATGAAAATGAATATGTTAAGAGAACTGCACAAGAAAGAGATGGAATTAGAAAGAGGAGAATCAGGTATGGGGAAATATCAGAATGTTTTGAATTTTTGTAGTGGCAACTCTTGCCCAAATTACACATTAAACAAAATATGAGGTATACATCTTTTGCAGAAATTAGGTGTAGTAGGCAAGGATGTAATATAGAAGAAGATGATTAGTATGTTTTCTACAAATGTTCTAGAAATCAACATTTTTTGGGCTATGTTATGCAAGGAATTCTCATTTGAGGAAATTGAGTTTATGGAATTCCATTTAAGGCACATGTTAAGAAAATAGAGGGGACAATATTCTCTGCTATTTGGTTCTTAAGGTTATCAAGAAGCCAAGACATATTATATAATAACATTAGTTCTTTGACTGAAGATATGCATTAACTAAAATTTTGGATATGGACAAAGGAATCGGGGGATGAATTCTTTATTATTTTTAATTTTGTCTTTCATGTTTCATCCATAAACTCCATCCTCCACCCAGGTAAAGTCAGTACCCCTCCTCCTAACATCCCTCACTCCTCAGAAAATATTGCTACCTCATTCAACACACACTTCACCCAAACCATACTATCACTAGCTAAACAACACAACCCCCCTCCCCTCCAACCCACACCTTCAACTAGTAATCTCCCCACTGCCTTCTCTTTTTCTCCTGTACCTACCTCCAACATAAAAAAACTCTTAACTAAACTTAAACCCACCAAATTAGCAGCAGACAACCTCCCAAGTGAATACCTACAAATCGCAGCTGATGCTCTGGCCTACCCAGTATCCATCTTGATTAACTGATCTCTGTCAGAAAGTTACATTCCCACACTGTGGAAAGTATCACATGTAATTCCCCTCCACAAAGGCAGACCCTCCACAGAACTAACCAATTACCGCCCCATAGCTATTCTCTCTCTACTCTCCAAAATATTAGAGAGATGCATACACTCTCAGGTCTCAGACTACCTACTTACTAACAACCTCCTTTCCAGTACTCAGCATGGTTTCCGACCAAACCATAGCACCACCACTGCCTTACTCTCCTTTACTAACACTATCCTTCAGCATAAAAACAATGGCTATCTCTCCTCTGCTACTTTCCTAGACCTATCTAAAGCATTTGACATGGTCCCACACAAACAACTTATCTCTGTCCTCAATAACCTATCCTTCTCACAATCAGTCACCAACTGGTTTCAGAGTTACCTGTCTGACTGCCAACAATCCGTTGTATGGCAGAATGACATATCTCCCCAACTACCTGTCTCCATAGGGGTTCCCCAAGGATCCATCCTTGGACCCCTACTCTTCTCAGTTTACACCAATAATCTAGCCTCTGCCACCAAACATGGCACACCCATACAATACGCAGATGACTCGGCCATCATCTTCTCAGCCCAGTCCCTACTCAAACTGCAAAAAGTCACACAGGAAGCCTTTTCCTCTGTTGAAACATGGTTATCCGATGCCCAATTAATACTCAACCCAAACAAAACTAAACTACTCATCTTCCAACCCACCAAACATACTCAAAACAACTCTCACTTTAACATCACAGCAAAAGATAACACCACTATATACCCAACTGAACACACCAAATTGCTAGGAGTGGAAATAGACAATAAACTAAAATTTGACATTCACATATCCATGACCATAAAAAAGTCCACAAAAAACTAGGAGCGTTATACAGAAATAAGCAATTTCTCACCAAAGCAACAAAGATTTCAATAGCAAATTCCCACCTTATCTCCACCCTACTTTATGCCTCTCCAATATATACCAACCTAAGGCAATGTGATCTAAACAAGCTAGAGACCTGTTACAACAAAATCGCCAAATTCACCACAGGGGCATCCTACCTTAGTCACCACTGTCTCTCACTTGCTGAACTGGGCTGGCTTGAACTCCTTCACCTCCTTCAGTGGAATCAACTCTCACTCGCCCACAAACTAGTAAACCATCCACTAAATGTCCCATCCCTCCAGAATCTACTCCAACCCTATCGCACCACCAGACCACTAAGATCCAGCAACAAAAATCACTTGCAGATCACTAAAGCCAATAACTCTGCTGGTGAAGCACTATTCTCTTGCGCCATAGCCAAATTATGGAACTCACTCCCACCCACAATTACCTCCGTACCATCATGCACCCACTTCAAAACTTTACTAAAAGCGCACCTAAAAACATGCTGGCTATGCCCTTGCAACCCCCACTCTAATATCATCCACCCCATCCAACCACTACCTTTCTCTCCACTCCACTAACTACCTTGATTATAGCAAGCTCAGATGCTCATAAGCCTAGTACTCATTATACAGCAGGAACTTCTCATTGTAACATTTGTTAATGTCTGTTATGTACTTCACAGATAAAGATTCTAGTTGTCTACTGATGTACTATGTTCTTCATCTGTAAATATGTTGTAAGGAATTGCTATGTTAAATTGTTAATCACTATGTAATCCAATGTAACTACTGTCTATTTTACTGTGGAGTTTTTGTCCCCAGGCCTCCGCTGAAAATGGACCTATGTCCAGTCGGACACTCCCGGTCAACAAATTTAAAATAAAAAATAAAAAAATAAATAAAAATGTTTTTTCAATTTTATAAGCTGGAGTGTCTTTTTGAAAACTCCTAGATGTTATTTGTTTTTAATATTTATAATATAGAATCCACATTGTGCATATGCTGTAATTAAATCAAAAGGTGCTTCAACTAAGTATTAGTTTAAGGGTGTGCACCCACAACAAAGTATTAGTTTAAGGGTGTGCACACTTACAAAGTATTAGTTTAAGGGTGTGCACACTTATGTAACCAGCGTATTGTACGTTATTTTATTTTTTATATTTTTTTATATTTTTCCCCTAACAGATTTGTTTGTTTTGGAATTGAATTGTACAGATTATAGGTCACATTAAAGGTGGGAAAAGTTTTGAAATGATTTATTGTGGTCTAACTTTTTTTATATATCACGAAAACCTGGCATTTTAACAGGGGTGTGTACACTTTTTATATCCACTATATAAGTATTCTATTGTGTGTCCTGCTTATAATAACTATAAATTTAGTATTCTTGACCATGTTAAATGTATTCCTAGAGAAGGTAATATTAAATTAAAATTGGAAGAGAAAGAAATTAAATGGCAGGTCAGGTTACATGCTTCAAAGTTTTCAGGGTTGAATAAACATATTTCCCTAGAACCTGTTTTAGACATCAGGGTGTGTGTAAAATAATAGTTGGTTGGTTTTAGATTAAGAAGGAGTTTGTGTTTTGGTTAATTGTAGTCATTTTAAGGGCATAGTTGTGTGTTTTTAATGATGTAATGTAGTAATGGGTTTGTATACATACATATTGTTTTATATGAATATTTTACTGCCTGTCTTTTTTGTCATACCCCTTTAAGTAGACAGATTTTTTTTAAATTAGTTACTTATGGTATAAAAGCAGTTTCATAGTATTCAGCGAAGTAATTCTGAAAAGTCCTAAGATTGTAGGACAAAAGTGCTTAATCCTTTGATTATATTGTTTAATAAACAGAGAAGTCCAAGTGAGTGACTGCTTGTGGACTCTTTATTTTTACAAGATATTGAGGTGATTTATATTTTTACTATTATTTCCATAATTTTTCTCTGTCCTGCATTAGCATTCTGCTCTTTTTTGGATAGCCAAATCGCATTATTTCTTTACATTCTCTGTCTCTAGGAGGTGTAAGGCTATTTAGAAAAGTTATATTGAATTCAATCACAGCATCATCTAAGGGGAGGATTTTTAGGAAGTTCCAATTAACAGGTGATAGTTTAGTAATGAACATTTCTGAGTTAAACTTGGAAAGGTTACATGTTGTTTTATAAATATGCTGTTTAACTGGATGAGTGAGATATCTAGTCATATAGACTGGGAGATGATCACTGAGAGAGTTGGACATTGTAACTGTGCTGGAGTATTTGCTAATGTTATACTAGGATCCAGTCTAATAGAGAATTTGATGTCTTGCTATCATGTGTGGGACTATTAATTAGTTGTGTAAAACCATGTAAGTTCATGCTAGATATAGGAGAGTTAGAGTTAGAATTTATGTCAAACCAATTGTAAAGTTTTTCTTGTGGAAATGTTATGGATAGCCAATGTAAGATATCTTCCAGTATAGTTCTACTATCACCAGGGGGGATATAAAAGACAGTAATACATATTTGTTTATAATTTTTTAGTTTCAGGAAAGCAGTAAGAAGCTGCACTGAACTGAAATGTATCTCTCTCTCTCTATATATATATATATATATATATATATATACATACACATATGTGTGTATGTATATATATATATATATATATATATATATATAATGCAACCCCCTAGTCTTTCTTATTAGTGCAGTGGGATCTTTTACATCTACCTGAGCTACAACCACTCAGGCAGATGGAGCCTTGGTTTAACTTCCATCTGAAGGATGGCATATTCAGGAGTGCAGCATTCCCCTTTTGCTGTACTGCAGTGTCAGCAGTGGAAAACGTAATTCAGCTACCTGCTGTAGGGATAGAATCCACAGACTGCTACACTGCACTACCTGTTGAGCTACTAAGACTGAGCTGTTAATGAAATAAGTATACTGTTGTATAAGTTGACATAATGCACATTAGTGTAGGATCCCTCAGCTATACCAGTTGACATACTTTACTTAAATTTCACATCACTCATTTAAATATTATGTTTGAACTTTCTCCAACTAAACAATTGCAGGTCTTTGGCACCATGACACTAGACAAAGAGAATTACCATTTTAAAAGTGGAGACACAAGAAATATGAATGAACTCAAAATGTCTTTGCTGAAGCTGTATCATCAGTCAGAAATTAGTCATAGAATCATTGTAAATTCATCAAGAATGCTACTTTTCTTCTCATATTCTCTTTGTTATACCAGTGACTTTCACTGCAGTTTTGACATTTTTTTTTTAGTTTTTTTAACAATGAGGTATTTAGCAAGGTAAAGAACATGTGATGAACTGAAAAACATTGGTGGTTGTTTACATGCAAACAATAACTCTTTAAACAACCAGCTTTAGCTATATTTCTGGAATAAGCTTTAGATGTATGATATTTTTTGTTACAATTTTCATGGGTGGGGGCTCATTCCTGCAAGCCATCTCTGCATATGGACAGGTGCTCAGTAAATGTAAGGGAAAGTTAAGGGAACATGATCCTCATTTACTAAGTATAACACATGAACTAGAACTAAATAGGTTCATTTTTAATCAATTACACTGCCAATTTCACAGAGTCTTTTAGAAAAGAAGCAATGGGGGGAGGTAGCTAGAGTTCGACCTACTAAATGTTTTGGAACTTAAAATTTATTTTAGATACATATCTAGCCACATTCCACAAAACTAGCAAAGTGTTAAAAAAATAGCTTCAGCCAGTGCATTTCTGTTATGAGTGCTCCCTTCCCCAATGTCTTGATTTCACACAGAGATAGGCTTTTTAAAGCACTAGTTTGCTTTCGGACTGGGGTATGCAAATTTAAATAAGCAGCCCCAGTAGATAATCAGGAACATTTTAATAATATTTAGAGAATGGGTGAGCTGTAGATCATGTGCTGATTGAAGAACCAATGTTCTCCAGCAGGGTGTTAATCTACAGGTAATGCCCACTGAAAAGTCTGCCATTTCCTGGCAGCCTATCAAGCTGCCATGTAGCTCGGACTGAAAATAACCAAATGGTCAGCATTTTTTTATGCTTGCTAAGCAGCACTTTTGCTGTGTAAAATATATAAAAAAATAAAATAAAAAAAATAAAGTGTGGGTGTGTTTACGTCTGTGTGTGTGAGTGTATGTGTGCATATGAGTGAGGGCGAGATCGATTGAGCTGTTATTTTATACTTGCTAATCAGTGCTTTTGCTGTTTAATGGGTGTAAAATCTAAATGAAACAGAAAAACAAGTGTGTGTGTGTGTGTGTGTGTGTGTGTGTGTGTGTGTGTGTGTGTGTGTGTGTGTGTGTGCGTGCATGCGTGTATGTGTGGGTGGATGTGTGTCTATGTTTCTGTCTGTATGTATATGTTTGTGTGTGTTTCTGTATCTGTGTGTGAGCTTATGCATGCTTGCATGCATGAAACCAAGGTGCGTGTGAGTGAGCACTGACAGCAGCAGCTGTTAAGAGGCTTGCATACCTCTCAACCTCTTAGCTCAAGATATCTGAATAAAGACTAAAATACAGGGGGAATAAAGACTCAAAATAAGGACATATTTGTATTGCTGTTATAAAAATCACAAAGTTGCTTGAATGATAGGACTTGTGTTAGCATGCATTTTCTGAAGTGCAAGTGTGTGCATGAGAGACAGAGTGAGATCAGTGGGATGGTGGCAGCAGCAGTAAAGAGGTTTGCATACCTCTCGACCATTTAGTGCAAGAAATCTGCATAAAGCCTGAAATAAAGGGGGTACAAAGGCTCAAAAACTGGAACAGATTTTAAATATTCTTATAAAATGACAAAGTAGCTTAAAAACAGGATTTGTGTTAATATGAATTTTCTGAAGGAAATAAAGTCTGAAAGTCAAATGTATGTCATTATTTAGTGACTTCAGTCCCCAATGACTGGCAACAAACCACACATTTTGGGAATAAGGCACCAAAACTTAAAGTAAATATCTAGATATTTTTTGATGTATTTTTGTATGTAAACTGCTTCCTCTACCATTTAGATGTACTACAGCAACTTTGAATCATTAGGCGAAGGAAATATTTTACATAATAAATATATAAAAAATAATGTTGTAATAAAAATAAACAAGTAAAACACAACCATTTTAAAAATAGCCCATTCTCTAAGTGCAATAATGCCCTTCAGGGTGTGTGTTATTGTTTAAATAATGCCCTTCCAGGGGTGTAGTGGCATTGGGCTACAGTACACCCATGAAAAGGCATTATTTCCACAATAATACACACCCTGTCTGGCATTATTGCTTGTGTATTGTCTTCTGTATGTGCAGTTTAGTGCAATTAAATATGTAATAATTTTTTTTTTTCTGTTGCTCATGTCAATGATAAATCACAATATAAGAAGCTAGAGTAATGCTGTTGCAGGGTTCTGTTCACTGAAACATTTTAACTGGCTAATGTTTTAGAAAATAGCTCCTAGGTACAGCAGAGACATCTGGATACAAAACAAGAAAAAACAAAATTCTGGAATACTGAAAAAAATGTATTCTATATATTTAGCTGGCAATGTAAGCACGTTTAATTCATTACTGAAACAATGACTATATTTTTATATTTAAGGTGCTTGTCTAATTACATGTCTTGCATCAAGTGCAATTATATAATGTTTCACCTGTTTTGGGACTTTACCATAAAGGTATTATGCAAATATAGTGTTTCTGTAAGCTACAATAGAGAATTCATTACAAAATACATTCTGTTCTTCCAAATCAGTGTAATTTTAATGATGGGTTATTTAAACAACCAGCACTAAATGGTGACAGAAAAACAATTTATTTAATATTTCTATTTTCTTAATGCCCATTGACTCTTTATATTCTTGCTTGGATTTTTTTGTTGTTGTTGTTTGTATTCTTAACAGGTTTTTCCCTAGTGCATCTTCTGTGTTGGCACTCTCCTCAGTATACTCCAACATATGAAACAGAATAATTGAATTCAGTGCCTTATAAAATGTAGGTCTAAATATCTACTAGGAAGGATTGAGTTGTGAGATGAAATAAGAGGAAAATGATCAAACATAAGTGTCCAGGCATCAACAGAGGATAGCTACATACCTACATGAAGAACTTGCTAGCCTTTATTTGAGGGGTGTGAAGCTCAGATACTTGGTAACAATGCAGCTACCTGCATTAAGGAGAAAATGAACCTGGTTTGATGAGAAATGATCTTATGCTCCATGAAGCAGGTCAGTTTCCCACCAGAGGCTGTGATGTTCATCTTGTTTTATAGGTCACATTGTTTGAAACTGGTTCAAGCTGAAAGAAATTATTTCTGTTGCACTAATGCTTATCATGCTAACACTTGTACTCTAGGCCTCGTTCACTGAGAAATGTGTACCTGCACTGGATTAGATGAAACAGCAGTATGACTAAGTTCAACTAACAAAAGAAAAATGTTTTTTATTGGACTAAAGCTCCAAACTACCTTCCCCTTGCAGGAAGAGCTATCCTGGAATAATGAGGGAGGGATCTCTTCTGTACCCTATTTCCTTCAATCTGCAGTAGAAGAGAAATAATTTGAGTCCATCTGCATGTTTTAGCCTCAGTATAAACAATTCAACATCAGCCCAGAAGCAGACGTGCAAGGGACAGATCTCTTGCTCTGCACATGAAATTTACTTTCACATTTGCTTTCTATCTGCAGTTTCTCTTTTATGTTTTGAGATTGTGAGACTGAGACAGAGATGATTTGCCTGCTCTGCATGGGAGATTTGTGACTGCTCTTCAAGACTGACTGCAAGACTGAGAACTTCCAGTTGTAGGACATTGAGTGAGGTGTGTGCAGGTGTGCGCAGGTGTGTGCGTGTGTGTGTGCGTGTGTGTGTGTGTGTGTGTGTGTGTGTGTGTGTGTGTGTGTGTGTGTGTGTGTGTGTGTGTGTGTGTGCGTGTGTGTCAGCACTGGATTACAGCCAAAATGATAACTATAGCATGGGGAGAGGGAGAGAGAGAGAGAAAGAGAGAGAGTGTTTCTGTGTGTGTGTGGTGGGGGCAGTATCTGCTAGAACTGAATTACAGACAGAAGAACAGTAAAATTGCCTCCAGGTTGGATTCTGACAGTGTGGGATTACAGCTCCTTCAAGGATGATTATACTGCCTCCAGGATTGGTGGATGGATTACATACACAGAAATTTCATGTAAACCTCTGGAGAAGACAATCAATCAGTAACACCAGTCATTATAGTGGCATAGCTATTCTTGCTCAGAAAAGTAAACACATTATGATCCATCTTGTTTTTTTCAACTCCCTAACTTTTTGTAAGCCAAATTGTAGGAGTACTGCCTGGTTAAGTGACTTGCTCAGAGACAAACAGTAGGCAAAAGTAGGCTGGGGGAATCAAAGCCCGAAGTACAGAAATAGCTTATGACCTTACTCATCCGCAGTACCAGACAGACCATCAGCACAATGCATTTTACACCCATGTGCCTGAAAAAAAAAAACAAAGTTAATTAAAAATGTATCCACAGTTAAAATATTAATATTAAGCTCATAATGTGTCACTTAACCAAACAGTGCTAGGTTGCCCCTGAAATGAAAAGAGACACTTATATCCAGTGGGCTGTCCCAAGCTGTTACATATGCATTGCACGTTATGTGTTTCTACCCTTCATATAGGCAATAAATAATGCTTCATTATATAGTTTGACTGAGTCTCAGCATGTGTCTTGTATTTTAACAGTTTTCCAGATGCATTTTCAAGAAATATGAGTTTCTAGGGATGAGATATTTACTACAGCTCATGCTAAGTCTGTTTTCATTGTAAGGCTAATCCAGCAAGACAGAGATACTCCAAAACGACCAGTTTCAGTAAAAAAATTTATTGTTGACACCACAAGCACTTTCACAGACTAAGTTGCTTCTTCAGGTAATGTCTATCAAACTAAAAAACTCTGTTTAAATACCATATACTACCTCCCTTGATTAATCGGGTGACATCAAGGCATTCAAATTATTTAAACAAACAGTCTTGTAAAAGCATATGCATAACACCCAAGTACAGAAATCATAATACATTTATAAAAATGTATATGTAACAATATATATATATATATATATAAATATATATATATATATATATATATATATATATATATATATATATAAACATAAAAATGCAATAATACAAAGGCAAAAAACATTCAATGTCTTAGTTTCCTAGATTTCAGCTTAGGTTTTATAGGGACCTCATCATTGAGTCCATTGCCCACTATCGTCTCTCAGTCTAATGATCCACTGTGTGCATGGGACTTTAAGAGGAGGCGACGTCAGGAATAGTACTGAGCAGCTTGAGTCTAAGTGGATCATAAGACTGAGAGGTGATAGTGGGCATGGTCTCAATGATGTGGTCCCTACAAAACCTACGCTGAAATCTAGGAACCTAAGACATTGAATGATTTTGCCTTTGTATTTTTGTATTTTTTATGCCTTGATGATGCATGATTAATCAGGGGCGGTAGTATATGGTATTTAAACTGAGTTTTTTAGTTTGATAGACATTACCTGAAGAAGCAGCTTAGTCTGTGAAAGAGCTTG
Source organism: Protopterus annectens (assembly GCF_019279795.1). NCBI lineage: Eukaryota > Metazoa > Chordata > Ceratodontiformes > Protopteridae > Protopterus > Protopterus annectens. The sequence continues at coordinate 287,984,256 of NC_056745.1, read as the reverse complement.
TGGTGTCGACAATAAAAGTTTTTTACTGAAACTGGCCATTCTGGAGTCCCTCTGTCTTGCTGGATTAATTTATTTATTTTTTTTTTTACTGGGACTTCTTTACCAGAAAGGGTTGGTATTTGTGCTTGTTCTGTTCATTGTAAGACTGTTTTGTTTAGCAACTGTCTGTCAGTGTTTTTGCTGTAAGATTTGAAATCATTTTTAATTAAATCCAAATCCTCATGGTCATTGTAATAGTAAAACAGAAAATAGTATGTGCACTGACAGGTATTGTTTGAACAATGTTTTATGGTAATTTAGAAGAGACAGCCAAGTAATGGGATATTATATGGCTGTGGAGTGAGGGGTGATCAGTGCATTACCCTCCCTAGGGCTCTATTTAACTAAGATCTGACTGCCTGCTTCCCTGTACCATAATTACCAAACTCCAAATCTGTTGCATGTCAGGAAAAGATAATTTTCTTTCAGATGCAGCACCTCTGATTACAGCACAAAACAGTCATATTTTTGGATGCCCAAAGTAAAAGTTTTTACAGAAACATGAGATTCTGTGGGCCAGAATGCACCAGACATAATGAAGAAGAGCTACTATTGCTCTATTCTTCTTCAGAAGTGAGGGTGCAAAAAATGGGAGATGGGCCAGTGTGTGGTGTAGTAGAAAAGTAGGCATTTTACTGAACTGTGATGCTGACGTAGAAGCAGAGTCCTACGATGATGTTCTCATTTTGTGGTCAGTTTAATTTGCCATCCTCTTTGTCCATGAGCTTTAAATACTGAATGAAAGAATGGGATCAGGAAACATGAGGTTCATGTGTAGGGATGCTGGCCACACCCTCTGTGACAGGGAAGCTGAGACACACAGGAAGATCTTGGAAAAGAGCTGCTCCTCCTCTAGATAATGCAAGAGCTAGGCGAGGTGGTTTGGGCACCTAGTGAAGATGCCCCCTGGGCAACCCCATGGGGGTACACTAGGGAAGGCTCAATGGAGGGAGGTCCTGGGACAGACCTAAGACATTCTGGAGAAATTATATTTCAAAAATGGCCTGACAATGCTAGAGGATCCCACAAAAAGAAACATAGACTGTTACTGGACACAAGGAAGTCTGATTTGTCCTGTTCACCTTGCTACAACTGCAGTCTTCACCAGGACAACTGGAGGAGAAATTTGAGTGTCAGACATAGGCTGTAGAATTAAAGTTATTTTATATACATCATATTACTTAAGTCCACACAACTTACGTCATTACTGATCACTTCTTTACAGGCATTTAACTTCAGTCTCATAATCCACATACTGTCCAAATTCAGCTTTATTAAGGTATTTATAAACTAAGTACCATTGCAACAAAATAATCAGTAAAAAGATATTATATTAAACTGTGTGTGTGTTGCTCAAGGTACGGTTTGGAACAACTGAATGAAATTGAAGTCCAGATTTATAGACATAGGTCTTTCAGGATATCTTAAAATCAAACAGCTTTGGATCAGACATCCTCAGTTTCTAGGGGCACTCAGGTTGCACTCAGTAATCCTAAAGGAGATGAAGACAAAGTGTGAATGGAGTATTTGAGACCAAGGAACTCTATACTGTCTAGGACCAAAAACACTAGAGTAAGAATCTTTAAAGATGGTACTTGAGCAGATAGCCAAAGCAGGCTGTACAAGACTGACATACCACATTGTTGTTTTGAAATTTCAGTAAGAATTATGCAACAGTTCTAACTGTTCAAGTCTTTTGTTTGGAAGCCCTAGATATAAGGAGCTGCAGGAATCCAAATGAAAAGAGAACAGGGTATGCACACCCCACTGACAGAACTTGCAGATAGACAGAGAGCGGGTGCGACAGCTTGACTGTATGAGGCTTACATAAAGTTTGCACATAAGTAGCCAGGCACAGTGAGCAGTTAGGAAAATGTGTACTTTTTACTGGTCTTTAAGCACTCAGGCTACATTACAGCCTGAAAAATGCAGCAGTCAATAATACTATATAACAGTAGTCTCAGGAAGATGCATTCAGATGTAGCAATTGCTTGGTGTGCACAAAATACAGTTTTCCTTCAGAGGGAGAGAGAGTGGGTACTGAGAGAGACATACAAGCATAGAAGATTAAAGACAGAGGTTGTTAAAGCTGGCATTTGTTATTAGGGTATACTCGATGTGGAGCATCTGCAATTAAGCACAGCACTCTTTTAGATCAAAGAAATTAACCATCTACAAGAATACAGATGTACTAGTCACCACGGTGGAGTTAGCTGGCATGCTTTCCGCAGAGATTATCTAATTAAACCCACCAGGAACAAGTGCAGAGAATGCAAATGGTATTGCAGTTTGATAGTCTAGAAGTATTAACATTTTTTTTGGTAGCAGACATAGTGTCAGTGCAAAGCTTCTGCAACCCTTATCCAATCAAGCTGTTAAAAACTGTCAAAAGTGTTTCTGAACCTAATAGCATGTTTGCCAGCCACATAAGTAAAAAGAGAAAAAAATAGAAAGGCTGCTGGATATGCCATGCTTTTCATCACTCTGTAATAATACACTGACCGACAATGTGACAGATAAAAGCCCTGATTCATCACCGCTAGCAGACAGAGCTGGCCATATTAGTAATTGTAGCTTCTGTGATTTGTAGAACAGACTGGTTCCTCAAAAACAGAGAAAAGCTAACATGTCTGATATATGTCTCACAAGAGTAAAAGTAGGTGACATTTTAACTAGGTTGAAATAAACTCTTTCTATGGGAATAGATGTAGATTTTTAATTGTATATCTTCATTAAGAATATAAAGCATTGCTTCTATTTTCACACGAAGCAGCAAAAGCTATGATAACTAACACCCCCTGCATAAGTAATTTATTAGGGCAAATTTAGTCAGATCTTATTCACCTTTCATAACAGAAACTTTTAAGCAAAATGGTCTCCTTTAGCAATTAGCAAATAATATGATAGCTGCAGCAAGAAAGCTGGTGTTATTTCTGACAGCCTGTAGCTAATTCATTGGTGTTTCAATGCTATTTTAGTCTACTAATCGTGTACACCTTGTCAATATCTAAGCTTAACCTGAAACAGACTTTTACTCCAGAGAAAGGATATGTGCAGAGTAATGCATCTATCTTCTCCTTTGTGTTATGTAATCTGTTAATGAAGGTTCAAGTCTCTGTTCAGGACTTAGTTATGTAGCTTACTGAGATCAAGGAGAATGAGGACTACAAGATCTCTAATGGTATGGCAAACAGGGCACAGCTCACCCCATCAGAACCCCATGTATAACACCCCATCATCTTTTTTGTATATATGATCTTCACTTGTCTGAAGTGAAGGGTGCGTGTGTCAAACGTAATAGGCATTAGGGAACTAATATCCGCCTTGATTAGTCTGTCTTAAAACCTGCAAACAAGGCTGATCAAATGATAATTGTTATAATAATAAATGTTAGGTTATTAAAGAGAAAAAATGATACGATCTGAAAGACCTGCTCTTTTTAAAGGTATCCCCCCAGTCACTGTCCCCACACAAAAATACACATTAAATACAAACACACACACAACTTACAATCTCAGTACCTGTCTTTGTGTTGTCCCCTGACCCTGTTATTGTTGTATGTGTCATTATGGCAAAAGAGTTTACAGTATTCCTTGGTGGCTAATACTTTGTCCAACTCCATACCCACTGTACTATTTGAAATGCCTTTAATAGTACAAATGCAGTATGCCTTGTTTCCAGCGTTCCCCCCATCCCACAATTCCTGTCCTTGTTGAAATACAATTACTATGAAATTGTGGTTTCCTCTGGTGTCTAGTGTTTCCCCTCACTTTTCAATCCCTGTACTAGTTGAGGTGCCCTTACAGCACAATTTTACTGTCTTTGGTGGCTGTTGCTTCCCCCACCTCCTCAATCTCTGTCGATGCCTTTAAGGCACAATTGCATTATCCCATGTAGGTAATGTGTCCCCCACCCTCTACCCTGAATCGCATACTGCTGTTAGCACCATTAAGGCACAATTGTATTATCCCTGGTGGTTAGTCTTGCCCCCACCAGCCATACCAATACTAGTTGAAGGGTCTTTATGGCACAGTTGCATTATCCTTGATGGCTAGTGTGTCCCCCAAAAACTACTTTAATTTTTGGCAGAAGAGCACAGCTTGTTGGCCATGTTCACTACTGCAATGTGCTGGGGCCAGCTGTGTTGATCTATGTGTCTGAGTGATTTCCTGGGCATGTAGATTATTTCCTGGAGGCAGTTCTGAACAGGAAAGGGCACATTGCTAATCAGTTTATACCTCTCTCTTGGACTATCTCATTAACGTACATTAAAACTGCATAACCAGCCCTAAGCAGTACTGTGTGTCTTTGTGCTAGAGCACCATGAAACATCATGTTAAGGCTTTCTATGAAATCTAAAAAGTTATTGCAGTGTGTTCACAAATGTGCACATGTCACAGTACTTTATGAATGCCTCCCTTTATTTAAACCAAACTGGCAAGTAGAAATAGACAACAGATTAAAATGGTATACCAGTTTCAAAGCACAAAGCTTTTTCCCTGTACAAAATTTAATGCAGAAAAAACACTGACATGGTTTTAAAGAGTAACATGTAATATGACATCCATAAATAAATGGAAAATATGCATTCTTATTAATAATAGTCCTTAGATCCCACATAACTACAATCATTAAAAAGAGAAGCACCATATGTTAAAAAAACATATCCTGGTAAATGTATACATTCAAAATGCTTTTGAAAATATAAATTATTGCTGTTGATAAAGTGGAACCAAAACAAATAATTATTCTGGCTCCCAATGGTGAATAAAACAGTTGCATGCAGCTGCAAAACAAACACTGCAAAATATTTAGAAATATTCATTAAGTCTTGGGAGAAAAAACAAGCCCCAATAGTAATAATCCATCTTTGCTCTTGTTATTCGCTATTTATTATTGTTTATGTTTATGAATACCTTTGATGTGAACCTTATCAATACCATAAGAATTAAAGCTTGCCTGCAGATGTTAAACAAAATATTTATATAGAGCATAACTCATACTTTGACATCTAATATCACTCAAATCTTCAAATAGTCATGATATAAACATTCTAGAAGTCTTCCTTTCAAACTGCAAAACTTGGTATACTTAAACCCCGGGATTCATGAAGCTCGGCGCAAGGCTGGCGTAAGGCTTGCACCGGCCGTGTGGCATATATATGGAGTAGTCGCGCCATATGCATATTAATGAAGGTACGCAGCCACGTGCATAGGAAACGTGAGCGAGTGCATGGGGCGTATCGAAGTTGCGCACGGAGGTGTGTCAATGTCGGCTGTCGATGAGCAACCTAAACTGCTGAATATTATATTCCGCCTGCAATAGTAATCGCACCTGTCAGTGTCTGTGGATGCTGAAACGTATGCAAAGCATGCAAGATAGTCCCTGCGAACAGAAAATGAAGAAGCAAACAGAAATGCACAGTAGGGAATAATGGGTCCCTACCCTTGAACAAATGACATGAAAACTGTGTGCCCGTAGTCCAACGTAGTGTTGATAGCTATAGCATGTGGAAGTGAAATGTATCATATGTTAGCGCGCCGCCAGTAGGTACGTCCAGCCCAATGGAGAGGGTCACCAGCTGACCCATAATGTGAGGGAGGGTACATAGCTGGGCAGATGTGTCCATAACCTAATACACAAGGAGAAATGTAGATATATGTAGTGACCGTATGTCCGAATCATAGCCCAAAAGGCATGTAATAGTCACATATAAAAGGTATGTCCGTATTTCACATACCAATTGTGATAGGAAATAGGATACGCATGTAAACAAAACAGAAGGAGCATATAAATAGCTACAACAATAAGGACACATGTAGGCCAAAAGGAACAGTATGATCCGTACCGTCGACTAAGTTTGCCACCTGTCCCATTTTGCGAGTGACAGTCCCTCTGTGGGCAGATGTGTCCTGACACAAACTTGTAAAAATGGCAAATGTCCAGAGATTATAGGACCTAATAATACCTTAGACGTCATGTAATAGTTGCATTAAACAGTTATTCTCTGTATATATATTACATAAATGTCATAAGAAACAGAATAAGCCACCGAAATGCTACAAGAATAAGCTTAGATATAGGCAAGAATTGTACATTCAATCTGCCGAACTGATCATGGGTATGTGTCGGCCTTTAAAATGTGCTGTGTTCACCGCAAATGTCACACTGTGGCCAATTGAAAAGGTGGAAACACTACCGTTGACTGTGGGGAGGCATTGTCCACAACAGTGGGATATGTGTAAGGAATAGCTTGGACATAGGAAAAGGTGCCATCCTACCAACGAGTAAAACAGGCTGGCAAAATCCAGAAATCAGCGGTATAAACCAAACTTGTATGTGACACAGTCGAATGGGTAGTACTCGGGTATACCAACCAAGTAATGAAAGTGAAGTATGGGTGTGTACCTATGTGCATGAGGTATAGCATGTGGAAAGCAAACATGGCAGGGTGGTCCACACAACCATAAAGGTACCTGACACATGTAGGGTAGTCAATGTGTTACTCTGGCCATGTCATGGGCCAACAACCAAAGTAGTGATCTATGGGGTGTGAGGAATTCGCATGCGAGGGGTGGATGGGTAATGGTAAAATCCTCAAAGGCAATACTGTGTCGTATGCAGAAAAGGTGAACCAGTGGTGTACGAGGGGGCAGCGGGTGAAGTGGAAAGAAACACAAACACATGTAGAACATGTAGAACACAATCCCACAAATATATGAATATGGAAGTGTACGATACAAATGTATAGATATGTCACCATCACATACCCACAGATTGGTCCTGATGGAACTGGCCATAACAAATGCAACACACCTGGATGCATAATGGCCTACCCAGCATATCCTCCACATCACACAACCTGCCCCCGTACCAGAACGTCCACCAAATCCAGCCGTACTTGGCATACTGGCTCGTTGCAGACACAGCTACACATAGTGGCCCCTACGCATATGTAGTATGTATTGTCACCCTAGGCAGTGTCAGGATTGCAAACCATGTATCCCCTGCATGTAAAACCCCCTGCACATTTTTGTAAAGCCACAAAAATCTTCGGTATCTGCCTTGTTTTGGTCATGACCAATTTTTGGGATATCCCTCATGGGATAACTAACCTGTGTAAATAGTAGAATGGGTATGACGACATGATGTCCAATCCTGTAGATATCTGGACAGAAGTGAACTACGACCACTGCACATATAACTTAAAAGTGTAATGAATGCGTTCGTGCTGTACACACATTTAAATATGTAAAGGTGAACATGTGTTTCGCATCAGTCTGTAAACCGGAATACAGATATGTAACTGTTACAGTCAGAATTATGAAAGGCCACGTAAGCACAAATATTTATTAAATATATGTAACCCACAATAAGGATATGCAAGCGCGCCTGCGCGTGTGTAATCAGCTCACAGCATAGCAAATGAATGCTGTTTTCTCCACGTTATATATATATGGCTCATACCTGTTAACCCCATAAAGTACGAAACCAGACAAAGCCATGAAAACAACTGGTACAAATAGGGACAATCCCCAGATATTGCCCTAACAAACATGGAAAGTGGACAGAATAACAGGTGTGTCACTAGCATGGATTCTCTGAAGGGTATGAAGTCGTAACCTGAAATGCTTGTCATTATTGTCCAACGTCAGTCTTTAATGATATGCCACTAAATTGCCAGATAGACACAAGGCTATGAAAAACGGACCAAAGATAAGAGTCAAACAGCTGTACAGTCAGCATAAATCTGTACAGTTGAAAGGTATGATATGGATATATATATCTGTGTATACGGGTCTACCTAACAACACCGACAACGAAATCACCGACACCACATAACCGAAAGTTCACAAACACGAAACCTCACATGCCCGACACACCACAATCCCGACAATCAACAAACAAAACAAATCCCCTGTCCAAAAGGCACACACACAACACAAGCACACCAAAATCCTTACAAACCCACACTAAACCTTACATACACAAATATCTATAATCTTAACCCAAATCCTAACCCTAAGGTCCGTCACTATCGCACACTCACCTAGCCCACGCCCTAACCCTAACTCACTTAACCCGCCCCTAACCCTAAAGACTGTCACTATCGCACACTCACCTAACCTGCGCCCTAACCATAACTCACTTAACCCACCCCTATCCCTAGAGTCCATCAATATCGCACACTTACCTTACTCGCACCCTAACCCTGACGTCCGTCACTACCACATACTTACACAGCCTTTTCATATGTCGGTGTTCTCAGCGTCGGGGTTTTCATCCGTCGGTCATCTCAGTTTTCAATCTTCTGGTGTCGGTGTTCTCATCATCAGTGTTGTCAGCTTTCGGCGTTGTCAGGTAGACCCATGTATACACATACATCCACAGACTTAAACCAAAGCTAATTATGAAATGAGGAATGTACAGACATATATGGACATATGTATATATGTACATATATATATATATATATATATATATATATATATATATCTATACACACACGATACATTAATAGATATATACACAACAAACATATGTCCCTGTAGATATAACACATGTACATAAATAGGCCATGGTATAGCTATTATGGATAGACAGACAGGCATGCATGAAAGGTGAATACACTGCTGCTTTCCAAACCATTGCCCGGAAAGTACCAGTGTGACAGGCCTGCAAGTTCTACACTTTAAACATGAATATAGGTGTCCTTTGCAGGACCCCAAAAATTGATTCTGTACGAAGTGCGAAACATCATCGATGCAAAGGAGGTCACAGCTGCAACTACGATATAGCTGTACATGCAACAGTAGCAGGTGCAAGGGTAATAACACATGGGTTGATAGAATGTATGACGTACGACCTGATATCCGGAGAGTGGAGAGTGCTTAGAAGTGTCTTCACACTTTATTATCGCTCACATTAAACATGTCTAATGTGTACTGTGGAGGGGTGTCAGGTATGGGAACCATGGGTATGCAGAAATGGGCCTAGGTGTTGGTTGGCACAGATTTATTAGGTCCGCTTCATGGGAGTGATCAATATACCTATGTGGGTATAGCACACCTACATTCCCCAAAAAGGTTCAACCCATCTACTGGATATTGTGTAAACCATTGGGGGAAGACGTAGGGACCCATATCAGTGTCATGTAGGTGATTATCATGGATGGTCATGCATACGACTAAGATGGTAACCATACCTTCCAAACTTTCAGAATAAGACAGCTGGACTAAGGCATAGTACATGAAATATAAATAGGGACTAAATTAAATACACCCCTGACAAAGTCAGAATGTTGATAGAATAATGGCGTAGTCAGGAGTATGAATGTTATGAGGGTTAGTAATCATGAAATAGAAATGTCAGCCATTATTATCTAACCTCACAGTCCGTCATGCCTTACCAGTAATTTACCAGAAAGGCACATTATTATGACAAATGTAACAAAATCATAGGTCAAACCTCGGGGCGTTTACCCATAATGTGTACAGGTGAGAGGTATGAAGGTAACATGTCCTAAATAAATGTACAGAACTAGTGATACTAGGTGGACAGGTGAGAAGAAAGACATCAGGACAAATGACAAAACATGTACAAGTCATAAGCATGTACTTCGACAAATATGAATGACAACGTATGCCCTGTGAAAGTCAATGTGGAAGGTTAATAGACCCAAAAGAAAATTTGTCCCTCAGGGTGTCATGCAATGTCACCGATACAGTGTCCAGTCCCCCATACTCATACGTGAGCTCTGCCACTGACGGAAAGTGCAAATACCGGCGTACACATAAGGTACATGATAGAATAAGTAGTGTGGATAAGCACCTGTTGGCCTTTGTGAGGAATACAATCCTCTGGGTGGGTGTGTCCTGCAATAGGAATGTAATGGCATCTGGCCTGTGATGCCGCCAAATATTGTGTGTATTGGTGTAAGAAACTTGATATCCTGTATCAGAAACATACCTCGCAACTGTACAGATTTTCGCAGAATGTGCAGATTTTTGCCTCATATGTTTGGTGTGTTCCTCTTACAATCTGTACCTTTCTGGCAAATACCTGAGAACTGA
>NC_056745.1:287949144-287969144 GCF_019279795.1 Protopterus annectens | reverse complement strand
GATCCACCTGTGTAGATGTATGTGTGCCGGGGATGGCACCCAGGTGTGTCACAGGCCATCCTACCATGCCATGTGCAAACAGCACGCTATGTCACTGTTACTTGATGGTGATGACATAACACATACACAGCGGTCAAGTGTTACCAACTGTATGTCACATGACACCTGTAACACTTACATCCTCCCGTGTGCATATAGCAGCACAATTGCCAGACATAGCATTGGTACACATAATGTGCTGCATGTCTATCAAACATCTCATCATATGGCAGGTGTATCATTTCCAGCACTGCCATGTGTGTCTGCTTGTGTGACCACATATGCAACATATGATGGGGATTACATCCCAGTTGGTACACATCCCTGTACACCGTTGTAGAGATCTGTACATACTGCAGTGTGGAAAGCATGACGTCGGCAGGTGTGGTGCATCACACACATCAGCTATCCGTATACACATTTCTGGTCATCACAGTGTGTGTGTGTATGTGTGTGTGTGTGTGTGTGTGTGTGTGTGTGTGTGTGTGTGTGTGTGTGTGTGTATGTATGTATGTATGTATGGCTGCCTGGTGCTTGGTGTGAGGGTGTATGATACCATACAGTGAAAACAGAATCACTAAACCCTCATGGTGACTAACCCCTCATGGTGATGCAGTCTATTACCCTGTTGATGCCATCGGTCCTAGCCATACTGGCTACCTGTGCATGTTCCTTCTCTGTATCATGTCGTGTGGGTGCAAAGTACTGCATGGGTGATGACCACATAGGCAAGGGTCCACACCTCAACACTGTGGGGTGTGCCAAATAGTGGTGTAGACCCCGTTAATGTGGCCATGTTTCTGTAATGTGACAGGGTATTACTGCTACACAGTGTGGCCTCATGCTATCAAGTGGCCTCTAACGTCATCATTGGCCAGACCGCTGTGTACAACCCCTGCACCATGTCAACATACCTGTAATGTTTCCTGGTATGTATGTCACATCCCTGTCCGCCGTAGCCTGTTCAACTGACCACATGCTTCAGGTGCAGTATATGTGTGGACATCTGTGTCATGTTAGACTTTCCAACAGTCAGGTTGAGGGTACGTTTAGCATGCTGATATTGCCATACGTACCTGTGAGTACTCCACAGTTACACATGGGGGAATGCAAACACTGCTACCTGTAGGCACATGCCAGTACACTATAGGAGGGAACCAGGGCATCATTATCAACATGCTGTTACTGTTGTAACCGAGAAACATACTGTGAACATATCACAATGCATGCTGCACCCGGACTACATGGAATGACTGGTGCATGTTGACAGTACACAACTGATGTCACATACACATCTCTTAGTATTCACACACAACCAATGCAACATACACATCCCTCACTATGCATACACAAGTAATGTTAGATACACCTCTCACTATTCTGTTCACCCTGTGCATAAGACCATTTGAGCATATACCTGCACCGATGGTGTGGATGACAGGGATGCAGCACAGGCTTCATCGTATGCACAGAGTGATACTGTTTGCCAGGGGCATAGGCTACACCAATGGATGACATCATGTGTGTGGGTAAGGGCCGGTGATTTGATTGGACATGTCTGTTCCGTATGCATGTGGGTGTTGTGGAGCCCTACAGTTGTGTTTGCTGTGTGCGTGTATGTGTGCACACAGTTCTGTCATTTGTGAGGCCTACACAAGGGTGTTATCGACAGCTCCAGATTGTACAGACCAGGTTGTACAGCTCACTGTGACCGGCAATGGCCACGTGTCCTGTGCCTGCCAGGGGTTGCACGAGCACTACTAGGTGGAGGTACAGAATGGCTACTGTCCGATGACACATAGCCACTGGAACCTTGTCCCCCTGGGAACATCCAGGGCCATGTCCATGTGGCCTGCTGTGTCCTGGTGTGGACAGCGCAGCACCAGCTGCACTGCTACTGCTACCGGCACTATGGGAGTGGCCATGTGAGGTGGCATGCTCACGTTGACCTGCACTAGGTGGTGTAGCTGGCCTACGTCCATGTGGCCTATGCCTCACCCCTACTAGATGTTCCAGCACAGACAGCTCACGCTCACAGATTGCCATGCCACGGTCAAGGATTCTGACCATGTCACCCAATCACCTGTCCAGAACATCAGCAATCTGCTGTTGAGCACCTGCCAATGCCTGGATGTTGTTGTTTAGGGTACGGATAGCAGCCCTCTGCAGCCTCTGCCCTTCTCTGTTCTGCCATTCGGCACGTGCCTGTGCCGCCATTACAGTCTGGAACATGTGTCTGGTGATTCCAGCTGCTGCGCTATGTTCCACAGGTGCATGTCTGCCAGAGGTCCTCCTATGAGCAGTACCAGCCACATGCCTGTGTGGCACATCTGCAGTCAGTACACTGCCACCATGGTGTGGAGACACACCTTCTGTAGCCACCACACATTCCTGTTCAACGCTAACAGATGCTGACTGTGATGTGGTATGTTTTGACAGCTGAACTGTGTGCGGGGAAGAGGGGGACATAGCTGGGATGGCAACCGTTGGCACAGATTCAGCCCCTGACATCCCTGCCTGTACCTCATGCATATGTTCATCATTGCTAGCATCTGTGGGGACACTATCAGATGGACCGCAGGAGGGTAATGCACCTACATCACCTGTGAATGCAAAGACATACTCTGAATTACAGTAGACACACACACACACACACCGACACACACACACACACACACACACACACACACACACACACACACACACACACACACACACACACACACACACACACACACACTGACACACACACACACACACACACACACACACACACACACACACACACACACACACACACACACACACACACACACACACACACTGACACACCATGCATGTGATATGACAGATGGCATGCAGCATGCTTGTGATACAGCTGACAGCATGCAGCTCAGACATCACTAGTGTTTGTAAGCATACCCCCTGGAATGTGCACTACAGCAGGCAGGTGTCATATCATTATCCATGCAATTCACACGATCATGGTAGTATGCATGCATCCCCGTGATACACCATGTGGACCAGAACAGGATAACAGTACACATCGCTGACGTGACCCTGACATGTAATCTGCTGACGTGTGCATTAACATGCATGCATGCCTGACACAATGGTGTCCTGACACATGTACAGTGTCATACTGGGTATCACATTGCAATGTTGTCCATATGCCCTACAGATAGAATGCATGTTGAGCAAATGTGCATGAGCATGGTAGGGGACTGTGAGCTGTCTAAATTGCTGTACGGTGTGAAATACAGACACTGTGCCATTGCATGGCATCATGAGGCGTCTATATTGCTAAACAGTGCATGATATGTACGCATTGCATATCCAGAACTGCATGCATACCCATGACATACCTGTGGATTGTGACCCACGATGCTGAGGTGTATACATACCACACCAAACCATGCTGTGTCATGTGACAGGTCACTGGAGGACATACAGATGACACCCCTGCATGATGACTACAGAGTGTTAGCTGCCTGGCAACCATGTCCACCCATAGCGGACCTGTCATGTCACCATTTCACACATGACATTGATGTACCATGCACACAAGGTGAACAGCTAACAGTGATGTCCTACGGCAGCAAGGGAAAGGTAAAGTATCTGTGGCCTGGTGTCACTGTCAGTGGAATCTGTAAAGGTGACTACTGTCATGCTATGACACAGACATCATGTTCAACACATCTTATGAGGTAGACATCACTGACACCTCCACTAGCTGTGCACAGGCATTTAAGATGTGCAGCATACCACATCACCAGTACAATCGGTCTAGTACGGCTGTAATTGGACCATGTGTGGACAAAGTGGGACAGGGTGTATCCACATCCCATCTACTGTGTGGCTACATGTCTCCGGCCATCCCCCATGGCCATGTGTGCACATGTGTTGGTCATGTATGTGATGGCCGTCTATCACACATGTCTGTGTTGTCCCATATGACATACACCCATAGATGTTGGATATGTCACCATCCACAGGGCTATGCAGACAACAGGTGTATGTGTAGTATGTGGGGTATGGGTTATGAGAAAGTGTGACAATATTGCAACCAAAACGCTACGTGTCTGAGACATTTCAGCTGGAACATCACAATGTGTGAACCCATTGCTGGGGCATATAATACAATGGTGACACCTGTGGTCTGCCCATATCACTGCTCACTGTGTGGTACTGTTTTGTGCACCACACATTTTGTTCCACTGTATAGTACATATCCCTCCATTGTAGAACACCTCCACTGTTGTATGTACAGCTGGACACACATGTAGCAATGACAAATACTGTGGTGTCATGTCTGCGTGTCATTTCATTTGTATATATTGCACATGGGTGGCCTGTGTGGATGATGGGTGATGCGACCTGTATATCCATGTATTAACTGGCCACATGGCGAATAGATCTATGCTTTGACATGCCTGATACCAATGACAGTCTCACCTGCAACGGACTCTTGTCTGTGCGGCACGCCAGAGGTACCTGCATAGGGTGATACAGCAGTATGAACATTATCCATGACTGTATGACAGCCACAGGGTGCACAGTGCAAGTTAACACATTCGCCTGTACAATAGCATATAGTAAGCACATGTGTGCATACCATACCTCTCAACCTCTTAGAACAATAAATGTGGACAAAGCCTACTATGATGGGGGACACATAGAGACAACTGTGACATATTGCTCTTACAAACTTAGAAATTTGCTAGACTAATAGATTTGCATGCACATGGTTTTTACACGGAATGTGCAGTCGTAAACACAAATGTATGTCATCATTTAATGTCTCCATTCCTCACCTATTTGCCAGAAAGGGACAGATATTAAGGGGAACACACCGACAATATGAGGCAGACATCTGGACATCCTGCAAATACCTGTATAGTTCAGAGGTATGGTGCATACACAGGATAGCATAATGTAGCAAGCAGCATGTGTGTCCACATACCTTGCATATGTTGCTACATTACATGATGTACAATGACACATGTACGTACGTGGGATATACTGGCCATATGTTCAGTACTGACTTACCAGGCAACTCCAGGCTCATTGGTTGGGAGACACCCACCTCCACAATGGCAGCTAGTGTTTGTGGGAGCTGTTCCGAGGGTGTCCCCAGGCACGCTGTTTTGCATGACGTATCAAGTCCATGCAGTGTCTGCGCACCTGCTGGTAGGTGCAGTTGTGGCCACCCACTTCGTTGACCCTCCTGCGTAGATCCTGCCACAGGTCGTCCCGCTGCTGTGTGTGCTGTGGCACATGGCTAAATAACACCTCATAGTTCTCATGGAGGTACGGGATTAGGACATCATCCTCCTGTCGGCTGTATGTTGGTAGGCGTGTACGAGGCATTATCTGTAAGACATGATGAAGGTGACAGGTCACATTTACAGACATGTACAGTGATACTGCTGCACATACATTTCTAGTACATCTGCACAGTTATCTTTGCAAATCAACATGACACTAACATGACTGGCATGTATGTGTCACACACATGTAACACCCATTATGCATTGGATATCATCCCCATATATGTGTGTCACCTCATTAGTGTTCCTACTGCATGTGATGTCTGTCTTCATGTGGGCATGTCTGTTTGCCTGCACTGGTGTTCCTACCTATCTGCACATGCCTGGATGTATCCACGGTAATGCTGTTGACCTTGATGCTGTGTATATGTCACATATCAGCACAGACACAGCCTTAATGGACTTGGGCAGTGACAATGCACCAAGTATGCATGGAAACCTGTACATGCATCTGTTTTGCCATAGACATCTACACTGCACTGTACAGCTGTTCAACATCCTGCCACGGATCGCCTGTGTTGCACATGTGATAGACATGGGACAATGGCTAGTCGGACGTCATTCGCAGGTAAGGTTGTTGGCTATAGCATGTACGGGCTGGGTTTACTAGCTGTATATGACACCCATTACGCCACCGCAAGGGGCATCAGGGACACATTACTGATCCAGATAGTTGATACTATATCTACCATATGGCCATCACACCATGTATGACAGGGATGATATGTGCAGCTATGTGGACAGGGCTGCATGGTATGGCAGGATTATGTCACAGGTATGGCACAGGGATCTGTCCAGCATGTGGCCATCCTAGTCGTAGGACGGTGGTTGTCCATGACGTATGTCTTTCAGATCAGGCTATGGACATGTAGCATGACCAACAGCATAGTGTGGCATATGTCTGTATGCAAGGTGGATAGCATGCTGCATACTGGAGGTGAGTATTGTGGAGGCTGGTATCGGCCATCCACGCATGGGCCCTACCCCTGGAGGGTGATATATGTTACAATATTGGTCACATGGGTGCTGTGTATGTCTGTCCAATGATCTCCGTGCTCATGGATACCACCCTGTCATGTCATGGGTACCTCGGATGACTACCTAAAGGGCTAGGGAGACGTCTCCAGCTCAGGGAGGTATACTGCACAGCACCAACCCTAACACAATGTCCATAATGTTGACCACAGCCTAGGTGTTACTTAATGGGTATAGGGGTATTCTCCTAGTGACGTCATTGCTGATATCATCCACCAGAATTTGCACATATGTCACACACCTCACACACACAGCCCATTCTGTATGTTGTTCACAACACTGTGACAACTATTGCCCATAGGTCATGGCCATTCACATCCTCACATACACAGATGGCTGACATTTGTCTGTGTGGTATGGGCTACAATGCGGGTGGGGTACAACACATTAACCCTGGTTTACTGTCACTGACACCGTGTGATATGCACATGTCCATGTAGCACCTTTAGTAGTTGTGAGTCTGTCAACAGGCCACTAGTAGAACACTCATGTGACATACAAAGGCATTTGTAGTCAAATATACGTACTGTCTTGTACAGCTGTACTGCTAACATCTACATTGATAATGGTTCCTGGACTTGCAGACCATACCTGGCAGTGTTCTGATGCGGTGCCACCAATCATGACTGTCGTCAACACATGTGGGTTGATATTATCCAACACCCTATCTGTATTGTATGGGCATGCTCAGCACTTGTTCAGAGCTTCTTGGCACATTATGAGCTACTGCTTAGTTTAGCACCCATTTCACACCAGTCCTCACAGGTACACCGTCTGTCCATACATTTCAAGCTTGCTTACAGTACAACAGCTGTCATACAGACATCACTCACATATCTCGTGAGACATGGTGGTTTATATGGCGTGTCCACCTGGCACGTATTACTTATATACAGGCATGTCCAACTGGCACGTACCAGTGCTATTGCCTGTCACTATGATGACTATGTTGTACATGTGGCAATAGAGCTATTCTCATGTACACAGTCAATGCACACCTCCCAACATACAACAGTACAGCCTGTGAGGGATGCACATATGCTGCCCTGCTGGGGGTTATACTGTCACCAACCCTGACTGCACCTGACAGTCATGTGGGGATGTGCAACATTCACAACACACCCCACTCATCACATAGTCCCAAATGATCCTCACCACAGGCCACACATACAGAGACACCTTGTACAGTACCCCTCCATACTCTGCGTGGGCACCAATGGCTGCCGACATCACCAAACACAACCCCACCAACCTATAGCCCACAGACACATGTGCCCATCACATACAGCCAATAGGGTGTCATAACATACACAACACACCTGCCATAGGTGACTGTCGGTGGTCACACTGCTGTTCCACTCAGCAGGCTGCACAAGGTGATAGTCACTTACATCCTGCTGTCAAGTAACTGGTTCTGCAACATAACCTATGCACACATGCCACAACTCAGCAGGTACGATGTGACTGTCATTTTCCATGTTTGTGTGACTGAAGTTGTATCTCACTGCACAGACTACGTGTGCAGCAACATGCAATAGCCCACCAGTGTTTTAGCCCTGATGGTGTGGTCCGAGCCCTGGGGAGCATTTTGCGGTCATCTGGACCTGTTACCACTGTACAACGAGCAACTGTGTCACTCCCAACAGTTGTCCATGCTTCTGCTGTCATTCCACAGGCATCTGGTATACGTTCACTTTGACAGACCTGGTCAAACAACATGATGCTGTGACACAGTTGACCTGCACCTGTCAGCCTGGGAGTACGGATCACATGTTGGACTCTTGCTGCTTTTATACTGCCTGTCTTGCACAGTGTCCAATAACAGTCACCACCAGAATGGGAACTGGCTAGCGAAACATGTGGTCATGTAACACAATGCTTGACATCATCCTCTGTGATGCACACAGGCAAGGCACACCTGATACTGCACCACTTCAATATCTCTGCAGTGACTGGGACCTGCCTCTTGGCTCTGCAGAGCACACCTGCAATGACTGGTTATAGACAGACCTCTCAGGCATGTACCTGGATTGGCACACCCACGTCTGAGGTGTCCCCATATTCCACTATGTTGTACACACATCCTGGCTGGTTACTTAGCACAATGCATCACAGGTGCTGCACGTGCAATTAACTGTGTCCGTAACTGCTATTCACAGTATTACCAGCTGCGGATTCAACATACCCCATGGTTACCAGACCTCATTTAATGGTGTACTGGACAGTTGGGCTCATACTGCTGCTACTGATGTGAGACTGACAGTAACCCACACTTAACTGTGATAGCTGCACATGTACCGACACATTAGGTGTACGCTGTCCGTGAGTCATAACCTCCGCTCAGCTGGTTCGACCCATACACACCACCTCCAAGACTAACATTATCCTTGACATGGACACTACCAACATGTGACTGCTGTTCCACACCTGGGGTTATCCCCTCATTGGTGGAGTCCGAACATATGCTACTCACCCTTGTTAGCCACATACCGGCACCACACACTTCATGGCATACACAGTAGATGAGTACTACAACACCTACTACAGATAGGTTCATAGGTTCATACTAGGCTATCTGCCCTGGGGCAATTATAAGCCTAGCCCAATTCTGTATGGCTTACGCCGCCCCTTGATTTGAGTATACTGTGCCCGTTTTAAGGTTTAGTTTACTGTGCCTCTGTCTAATAGTGACACGGGAGTAATCCCTGGGACAAACCTACGTTCCGCCATCCACCTATTGAGAGTCTTCTTGAAGAGATTCAGTGAGGTGCTCTGCCTCACATGAACTGGAATTCTATTCCAGAGTGAAGGGAGCCTCTGGGTTATGAACCTGTCCCTCCAGCAAGTTCTATTTATTTCTGTGCTGAGGTTCAAGTCCCTCGAGCGTGTGGCTCTAAGGGATTTAGATTTACTGAGGTGGAGCATGTCCATTAATTCTGGATTTGACATAGCTTTGTATGTCAGGTATAGATCGCCTCGAAGTTGGCGGTATGCAACTGAGTAGAGCTGGAGTTTTTTTAACTGAGCAGCATATGGCATCTGTTTGAGACCCTTGATCCTCTTGGTGAGATACTTTTGGGGTATGACAGCGGTACTGGATGTCATGACACATGTGCAGGTGGACAATGCACATACAAATGCTGAGACATACCCCAGTGCACTTCATTAGCACATACATGACAATATGGATCATGCTATTCCACACTGAGCCATGATGGTACACACCAGATAACAGACGCCACTCTGGGGGTGCGGTTCCATGGACATACTTTACAACAGGTGGGGGCTGTTGCACAGTAGTGTACATTCCCATGGGTGGGGTAACTCACTGGTCAGCCTCGGTAGGGCCACGGGATCCCTCATCACATACTCCATAACTAGCTGCGTACACATTACTACAACACATTCCGAGATGTACAACAAGGCATTATGGTGGTATGTCAGTAGTCGTATGCAATACCCACATCTGCTCACACATACAACTGTCACTCTGGAACATGACAATAACAGGTGATGTTGGCAACATGCTGTCTGATAGCTTCAATGCTAACATTACACCCTCTCACTCCCTACGGGGCCACATTACTTGCAGGAACATTGTGGTGTACCTGCGGTCACACCTACACAGTACTGACCTGCACTGTATATGTCCTAGGACACTGGCCCCTTGTCACCCTACAAAATCCCAGGTTGTGATGTCCAGAGACCTCTGAACGACATGTCTCCCCACTGGGATACCATATTCAGTAATAGCCTTGTACCAGACATTGTGGCCCCTGACTGGCACACAGAGACAGTTACACTCCACACAGGTGGTGCCACAATGCACGACTGGGACTATTGCCCTACACACCTTACTGGACTGTTCTGCATGGCTATAGGGCACATCATCATGGACAACATTCGCTGAGTCTTTGTTGTGCTCCGGTCCTTTGATGCCAGCTGGGTTGGTCCTGTTAGGGACACAGCATGCCTCCTACACCTGTTGAACACCTTTCATACAGTCGCCAGAGTAGTTGATGATGACACGGGGGTCCACACAGCCTACATTGTCCTCTCGCTGCCTTACAGCACCATTCTCCATTCTGGTATTGACAACATACACATCCACCTGAACATCAAAACATATGTCTCAGGATGTTATGCAAAGTGGCTAATGGACTGGACACACACACTGAGGGTGGCATACCATATCACATACTGCATTCCAGTTACACTTGGCATACCACAGTCCTCAGTCATGGGGCCCTCATGTTCAGTATATACTTCCCTTAGGTACAGGCTACCACTGAGGGGACTTCCCTGCCTAGCTTTACAGACCACTGCATACCAAGCGCCGTTGTTGATCCACCAGCTGATACAGACCCTATCCATACAGGTGTCACTGTGACGGATACCTGATATGAACATCATGGCCTCAACCTGCATGACACTTGGTATGAACATCACCTTTGCAGTACACCATCCACCCACTGGTTATCACATAGGTGTTAGACGTCTACATACATGTCGCATTGTACGTGTTTGTACTACACATGTATGTTGCACACACTCCTGTGATTACCACATTGCCACTGTGGTGTGGATATCCTTCTATGTGTCCACACTTGTCTGTACTGGGTGTGTAGCTGGTACATAGGCACCCATTGTACCTCTGAACACTGGACTTATACACACATCCATGGGTACAACACCCCGCTTAGGGTGTACCTTACAGAACAGCATCACTCAACATTAAAACGCCATGACGTTTATTGAGCTACGACAGTTAATGTTTGCGGCTGAAGTACAGACACCATGTCTGTACACATTTGCGGACTACATACTCAGGGGTGACCTCTGCTGCAAAGACAGGACCCATGTCTGCAAATATGTTAATGGATATACTCCGCATACGCGACATACACAATAGCTACTGTGAGCATGATGCTCATGGATATGTGCACACACCAGACAGTGTGTGTGGGATGTACTTGGGGGTTGCATTCCCAGACCGGACACTCACCATGCTTTGGGACAAGATTCCTATGTACATCACGCATGGACAGTCAGTAGCAGTGTTCATGTGATACCTCACTTAGTGGATGGTGGACACATGTATGCCAGGGATCACTGCAGTGGCTGTACTGTGCAGAGATGCAGGTTACACATGGCTCTTCTGTTCACAGGACACTACCCTAGAGAGGTGTCACTGGTGTGCACACTGTAGTTGTTGTTACACATAGACTTGCCAGACTGCATGGTACCCCACTATGAACCTGTGGAGCTATTACATGTCCTCTGTGCATGGTTACTGGAATAGCCCTTCCATTTAGATTAGAGCTGTCACGCTGTTACAATGTCCCGTGACTACAGGCCATATGTATCCTGTTATTGTACACGCCAATCATGTTCTTCTTTGTCTGTCACATCTCTTCTGCTATTCTAGTATGGGAGTAATGTTTGCGTCCTTTGCAAATGCACAGAGTGGATTACATTATTTATTTAATCATAACGGTTTATACATTAATTACATACTACTCACATCACTATACGATACCTTTGGTATGCATCATATGCCTGTTCTCCTGTGTAGCATATCTGACATATCAATCTACTGTACTATACATTACACATATGTTACATGGTATCCCATAATTCAAAGCATGCTTGCACAGTGGGACCACCTTAGACATGTCATTGACGTTATATGCCCATACGCATGTGTACTGTTACAGTATATCCACGTATACTATCCCCTGCTATGGACATACCCTGCCACTGACTGCGGGTCGTATGACATTGTTCTGTTTAAAGCTGTCATGTTGCATCCCTTGTGATGTCTGTGCTGTTTACCTTGTGGCCCACTGTTGGACGCACAACTTCTACAAGTGTTAGTATGATCAGCAAGACATCACTACATAAATGCCATTTCCCACTTTATGCATGGCAGACACTTTTAATTACTGCAAACCAGGCTATGCATACACTGACATAACTTAATACGGAACATACTATACATACAGTTAGTGTTCTACATTATTTGATATCGTTCCAGTATTTTGTCTCTATCTCGCTCTTCTGTATCACTCTTTAAACTGTTGTACAGCATGAGCATACAGTTTGCATATCTGGCAAGTCATCCTTATATACGTCGATACCTGCAACATGTGGTTTACTGCCACCAATTGGTATTCCGGTGTGACTAATTACGTGCACTTCAGCTGTGCAGCTACTCCATTCACCAATTACATGGCAACAGTGGGGTATAATTGAATTCTCCACTTGGGCATTGGCCATTTGCCCTGCCTTCGGGGAGACGGCCTGTATTGTGTTTTGTTGTGTGTAATTGCAACTGCTATGTGTAGAGCCAAGTGTATTTTGGAGTCATGTCCCCCATGGATTGTGTGTGATGGCTTGAGTATGAGGTTCTACCTGTGACTGTTCCTGTCATCCCACCCGTCTGATAACAGACTATTGCAAACACCTGTAACATCGCCGTTTGTACCATTATACGATGGATACAATTTTGCATGGCGCCTATAAATGTGTCTCTCACAAGGTATGTTAATGGTTCAGCAGATGTAATTGACTAAGTGGATGTTTGTGCTGTGATTATGGTCTGTATTAATATTGTTTCCAGTGTGGGGGATGTAGGCAGGTGTACTTAGCATATACGGTTTTGTGGGGCTTGCATTTCTACGTAGTCCATATATATGTGTGTGGGCCCCTTCCCTAAGTACAGTGCTATCACTTAGTAGACTTCAGTTACAAGAATTTACTTTGGGCCATTGTTAATTGGTTTCTATATGGTATGCAGGTGAGGTTGATACTTCCATACCTTCGGATGTACGGCGGTATGTGCAGGGATATTTCTGAATGACCGCTATCCTGTATATGTCTGTCCCAGATATTTGCAGTCATTGCAGTGGTGTTGGTGTCAGACCCTCTGTGGCATGGCTTGCCACCTTTTCATATGGCCATAGTTGGACACTTGCGAGACACACAGTGGTGTTTACAGGCTGACATATAGCCACGGTCAGTACACAGGATAGCACATACTTTTATCCTCATTAGATACCAATTGTTCTTGGACCTTGCCTACTTATCAGTTTGCATGTAACATTTCCATTTCTTACATACAGGCATGAGTATTTCCTGCAACTATTGCATAATATTTGGGACATACTAATGTCCTACACTCTCGGACAGTTGCCCTTTGTAATGTTTCATGTCAGGACACACCTGCCTGGGAGAGGCTGTCCCTCCCAATGTGGGACAGGTGTTTACCACATGCCTATGGCTAGCTATACCCGCACCTACCATAATCATCTACCTCCGAGTTGCCACCTATAGACACACGATGCGGACACACACACACATTACAGTCACACGGAAACACACATGGCACCCTCAACACACACATACACAGGCTACATCACTCACAACCACAGTTGTACACGGTACCTATGTGGGCCGCACCGCCGGCAACAGTGATTACATGTCCTTACTATTGTCATATTGCTTGCGGTTCTACTGTTCCAGTACTGTGTTCTTTCTGTCTTTCAGCCTCCTGGTTACGCGTGTCGGTGTGTGACACGTTCCATAGTTGGTGGTATCCTATTTATTTGTACCTCCAAGGTGTTTTGAATGTCGTTGACCTATCTATATATTTGCAGATGTCAGTGACTCCTTATATATCGACATATATCACACTATCGCCCTTTCTATCTGTATTATATATGTGTAGATATATATATATAATATATATATATATATTATATATATCTATGTATATATATATATATATATATATATATATATATATATATATATATATATATATATATATATTTATATTTACATATCTTGGACAGGGCTGGTGACAGGCATGCTATGCCTTTCATTGTGTGTTTGTCAGTGTATACTGTAATCCCTGGACTCCACCTGCCATAGGTTAAGATTACTCTTTGTGCAGTTGTGTCCTGCGAAATATTTGTGAACATAGCAAATGTCCTGTGACTTGGGACAAACATATTCCCTATAGTTTATGTAATAGTTGCATAAAACACTTATTCTGTCTCTGACCCACCTACATGTTACAGGACACAGAACACGTACCTGCGACCATTACTAGAATAAGCGTTTTATCTATGCAAAACACTGACGTTCTGGTTTTCGTACTGGCCAGGTGTATGTGTCGGCCTGCAGACATCTGGCATATGTCCCACATCGGTCATTTGAAATGTGGCAACCCTACCGTACGTACATCTTAGCTAGCAGTAGTGTTAAGTGATTGTATACATGATTGCCTGTTCCACTCCTGGCAGTGGTCGTTTTACCCTTCAGAGCAGGTGCTATTTGTTCAGGGGTGACTAATGCTGGTTTCTCCTGTTCTGTAAATCATTGACCGTGATCTGCGCAGTGGTCGGTGAAGCTTAGCCCTGTTTTGCACATATCCGTATAGTCATATTTAAACATCGCTTACCAGCTGTGGGCAATGCTTATTCCTGCTAACATGTGCTACACATATTCTGATGACCTGCATCCAGAATTAATTCCCCATGCCGTCGAGATTATGTTACATCCCTTGTGGGATGTGGGACCGGGAACATGCACGACAGTCACTGCATGTACCACTTGGACATCTGGGGGTTGTACATGTATTATAGCATTTTGTATGTGAAGTACACTACAGCAGTTACTCCACACTACACTCACATGGATAACTCCGTTAGTTTACTAATTGATGAGTCCAGTTAATGGTATGTCCATGTGATGTTTACTGGCTGTACTCCAGCATTGGGTATGTATATCACAATTAGCTACACCCGATAATGTGCTACACCTTCATACGACCATGGATGCAGCATGCTGGGGTGATGAATATCTGTCATGGGTACATTCCCTGCCTTGACACAACATCCATGACTACATTTTGTGAAGCCCCTCAGTAACACAGCGGGGAATCCATGCTGAGTGTGTGTAGGGCAGTGCTTACACACATGTGCTCCTGCGATTGACTCTGCTCCAGTAAGCGACAGTTGCTTACTCGATGTTGTGGCGACGGGAGTCAGTGTTTGCCCCGTTTGGTGTTTTGCCTCTGACAATCGAGCGTGTACCTACCGATGTACCTGATAACCTATATACACAGCACCAACAGATGCTGATAGGCGCATCTACTGTTCAGGTGTTGACATTTCCGTGTTCCAATGGCTGTTACGTGTACAATGTTTGAGGGCTGCCTATGTAGGATTCCACAGTGGGCCACCTATACATCACAATTTACAAATGGTCATGTTTGTGTGCCATCCATTGTACTGTGTGTGCAGGTGGAGAGGGGTGTCAGTCCGTGGGAGCCTACATTGTCAAGGTATGTGCTATACGTTCCCTCTTTGCCAAGGTGTAGGTATATTGGGCATGCCTCCGTCTGCCTACTGGGGCTGGCACAGTGTGTCCATGGTCTGGATCCCTCTGTGCCTGTGTTGGCCTTGGCAATTGTGGTGGGCTGTGAGGCCCTCCCCCATTTTGACCCTGCTGCAGCTGTTTCCGCAGGATCATATTATGTAGCATGGCACATACTATGAAGATGTGGGCACATGTGCCTGGAGAGTACTGCAAGGCTCCACCAGATGTGTCCAAGCACCGGAGCCATGATTTCAGCATCCCGAACACATGCTCTATGATGATTTTGGTTTGTGCATGTGCCTCATTATGTCGTTCTTACATTGGTGTGTGTGCATTTCTGATGGGGGTCATCATCCATGGCTCCAGTGCATAGCCAGCATCCCCCACAAGGTGGCCTTGTGGGATGTCCCCCCTGACAAATACCTGATACAGCTGTGAGGCATGCCAGATATGGGAGTCGTGGTAGCTTCCAGGGCTGCCAGTACACACATCCATGATGTGCCCTGGGCATTGCACATG
This sequence comes from Protopterus annectens, assembly GCF_019279795.1. Classification (NCBI taxonomy): domain Eukaryota; kingdom Metazoa; phylum Chordata; order Ceratodontiformes; family Protopteridae; genus Protopterus; species Protopterus annectens. The sequence continues at coordinate 287,952,834 of NC_056745.1, read as the reverse complement.
ACCTGGCAGTTGATGGAGTGGAATCCCTTGCAGTTTATGTAGTGCCTACTATACTCACCGGGTGGTGACTTGATTTGTATGTGCATGCAGTCTATCGCACCCAGTACCTCTGGGTAGTTTGCCACACGGTGGAAGTGACGCATATTGCTGGCCAACTCCTCCTGAGTTCAGGGGAAGTGTATATGCTCATTGGCATGTGCTAACATGGCATCCAGGAACCGGTGTAGTACCCTGTATGCCGATGCCTGTGAGATCCCCATTATATCTCCAGTTGGCCTTTGAAAGGTACCTGTGGCTAGTATTCACAAGATTACACATACCTTCGTGTCCACTGGGATGGGTTCCCCTCTGTTGTTTCTGGTTCTCAGGCGTGGCCGGCACAGCTCTACTATTTGCTGTAAGATGTCCCTGTCCACCCTGTAATGCTCTACTATCTCCAGATCATGTAGCCCCTGGTAGGTTACCCTTGGTCTGAACACTCTTCTCCTCCGAGGCCTACGGTGGTTGTCGGCATCATCCTCCACAACACCGTCGGTCTGTAACACATGCTGATGAATCACAGCTATGGCAGCTCCCAACATGTACATTTTAAAAGTTTCCCATCTGTTTACACCTATGGTGCAGTGTTTGGGAATACACAGGTGTGTGTTGGGTGCTTTCACACTTTATACTGTTTTGCTGTGAACACTGATGATGTCATAGGGTGTGTATGTACGATTGTGGCTACAGGGTATCTTTTGTGTTTTATTAACGGAACCACTATTGTGCTGCCTCTGGTGTTGCATTACATTTGGCTGCTGTGAATTACCTCCTGCCCTTCCGTTTACATTTGTGCACGTTACACCTACCATTTGCTGGGATGCATCCAGCAGCCTGCTTTCCTTTGTACTTTCCTAGACCTGGCTTATCTTGCGTAATGTGTTCTATTGCTGGTCTACTGTGGGTTTGCTTTGCTCTGCTATGACAGTTCTCCTATTTTTGCATTCCAAGTCCTCCCCTCCTTTCTTTGCAATCCTATGCCTCCCCTATCCTGTTTTCCAGGTTTCTGCATGCAGGCTTGTCTACTGCTGTTGATTGGCCGCCATGAGTTGATTGGTGTTAATTACTCATTAGTACGCCAATTACCCTGCTTCAGCATTTCCTTCTTTTCTTCCCATGTCCTTCCTGTTTATGCTATTGTTCATGGTGCGTGCATCCGCTTACCGGGTTTCAGGCACATTTCCATCCCTGTACACATGTGCTTTCGGGCACCATGTGTGCTCTCAGCTAAATGGTTCTATACCTTCCTCCCCACCCCTGTCCTGCAGCTTTGCTTAGCAACGGCCAGGCCAGATTTGCATTGCTCCAATGTGCTTACTGATACGGTGGCACACCCCTCTGCTGATGTCATGTATCACCTCTGATACACTCCTCGGTGTTATAGCGCTGCGCCGTGTACATCCTTAATCCGGCGGGACGTTTGTGATTCAGTATTACCTGCCTCATTTGCATGGCATTGACTACTAATTCATAGTTACAGCACAGAACACTGTCGTGGGCCCTTTGCAACCCTTGCGCCTTGCTTGTGGTGTGCCATGCCTACCATTGTGTATTATGGTGAAATCCTGATTTGTCTTACATTGCGATTTTATGACATTTGTATATATTTCCTTTGTTTTCCTGTTAGCGCACACATGCCCTGTGGTTGTACTGTGCGTTACTGTGGACATAACATTAAATGTTGTTTTTTAGGTGTTGTGCATCTTTTCTTGTGCCATTGGCTGTGTATTTAGCCATTGGCATATGTTAACTTTGTAATACATGAGTCTGGTCCACTTCTATAACTCCGATGTTCTGTTTGGGAAAATGTAAACCGTGTTTTTTGGTTTACATTTCCATGGGCTTGCACTACACCTGCACCAGTTTGTGAATTGCTGTGTGCCTTCATTAGCATGGTGCGACTGCGCATGGGGTGATTTGCATACCTATGCCAAGGGCTGCGTAGATTTGACGTATGCCGGTGGTGCACGTGGAATTGGTTCGTACCTGAATCGCTCGGCGGACATATTTGACATTATCCCACATACGCTACACCTGTGCCTGGCACAAGCTTCATGAATCTGGGGGAAAGCTATCTTTATTGGCTGTACAATCAGTCCTAGTAACCATATCTTTCAACTATGCAGGGTTTTGCAGAATGTCGCTGATTGTATTCATATTTTACCATGTCCCTCATAAAATATATTAAGGATTACATTACTGAATATCCCAAGAGAATTTTCAGCTGGTCAGCAATACTTTAGCAGATATGTGCCTTTCTGCTAGGATAGAATTACCTACGGGCATGCTGACTGAATGTCCAATCGGCATGCAGCTTTTGAATATTATTTATGAATTTATTGTGTGCTAGTTAATAATGACCTGAAAGCTGTATATGTTGCCTCTTTGAATGTAAGATAAATGATCTAAGTCAGAAATAATAATTTCAAGTGCTTAATAAGAATGTAACACCACCCCCATCATGTTGGGAGGGGTTGGAATAGAGACATTACTAAGAAAGTGTCTACCTTTGTGGATTAATGGATTATGAAGCATAACTAATAATCTTATAAAATACAGTACAGAATAGAATACATTCAACAAGGATATGAATTATAATGGAACTTTCAGATAATCCTACAAGTGAATACAGGACTGCAGTGATTGCAGTACTCTGGTAAAGGAAAGGTACAGAAAGAGGAAAATAATGTAATGGAAATACATACAAATTAATATATATGTGAGTGTGTGTGTGTGTGTGTGTTTGTGTGTGTGTGTGTGTGTGTGTGTGTGTGTGTGTGTGTGTGTGTGTGTGTGTGTGTGTGTGTGTAAAAAGTTCTCTCAATGTGTAGGAATTAATGAACAAAGCAAAATAATTTAATTTAAATAAAAATGAATCAAAACAAATTAAAATGTTTGATCTATCCATACATACATACATCCCTCCATTTATCCCTTAAATATATCTATATGTGAACCAAAAACATCTCCAGTAACAAAAGTAAGCCCACTACATTCCAAATACATCCAGGCCCACATTAAAATAAACTTTGAATTTTGAATAAATGCTTTAATAAAATCTACAATTAGGATGACAAGTCAAAATTAAAAAAAACAAATTGGTTAAGTGCTTTCATATTTGCATTAGTAAGACATCATCAGAATCAGTAATTCAATCAAAGCAAACATATTTAAATTTTAGTGATGTCTAGAAGCTAAAAGTCTTAAAGTGACATTGTTCCAATACAATTATCTCACTAAATTCAAAAATAAGCATCCTGCAAATACATTGTGTATTTAAAGATATCTGCTAAAAATTAATAAAATACATAAATAAGTAAATAAACAGATTAACTATGGAAAGGTGAAGTAATCATACAATTAGTTAAACCAAATAATAAATGTCACCACCAGCGATAAGATGGTTCTGAACAGATTGAGAAAATGAAGTAACATACGGAAATAACAACTCCGTTCAGAACCAAACCAAGCAGTCATTCACTCCACACCAGGAGATAAGCAAAATTTATATCTATTCAGACCCTCTGTCAATATCCAAAGATAAAGCACTGTATAAAGCAGATGGCAAAAGTCTATTCAGACCTCAAGAAACACTTCATGGATACCCACAAATATTCCAGATTCAAAATGCGGTAGTATAAAAAACTTTTT
>NC_056745.1:287914144-287944144 GCF_019279795.1 Protopterus annectens | reverse complement strand
ACGCAAACCTTGTTAAGAGAAAGTTACTTCAAATGTAGAATAGTAATACTTACACTCTGTTCCCATTTCTGGAACATCCCCCTCCTATTTGTTGGCCTGTCTCCACAGTGTATGTTATAAGAGGTAATTCCAACTACCCTCTTTGATGCTGTTTGTCAAACACCCACATGAAGTCCTGCTCATAGTGAAGGAAAACAGCCAACACCCACATGAAGTGCTTAGTTATAGGAATGTGTTTCCATGCAGTTGGCTATAGGAATAATACCACAGCTGTTCCACATGCAATTAGCAAGTGGGGGACTGCAATTAGTGCACAGGACATCAGCTGATCATGAGCATTGCTTAAAAAACTCAAGCTGCTGCCTATGCAAAACAGATGTACTTTTCCACATCCACCAGAGAAGGAGAGAGAGAGAGAGAGAGAGAGAGAGAGAGAGACAGAGACAAAGTAAGAAAGGAAGGTAGTAAGAGAGTAAGAGCCAAGCGTGTTTGTGTATGATCCGTGGGTGGAGAGTGGTATCTGGGTATTATAATGGTTGCCTATATTGTTTACTAATCCATACTGTCACATAGTAATTGCACATGGCTGTACACATTTGTGGCTGAGGATTGTGTTTACAACAACCTCTACAGTGTTTGAAAACTGTTGGCCTTGTAATGTGGACAATGGGACATATAGGTCCTCAACATAATGATGTAGCAAAATCCATAGTGCAATGGATCTTGTCATTACATAATCATCCCAACACGATACTGATGACACACACACTTATCAGTACTGAGTTTCAAATCCCTACCTGATTATGTTTTGCCATTACAATGTTACGCAGTTATTGCATGTGCCACAGAGTTTATATGTTGGGGAGCTGTCCAAAGGTATCTTTGAAGGTGAGTGACATCAGCAGCAGTGCTAAAGGAGGGATAAGGGAAGTGTAGTAAGTGTGAATGTCCACAAAAGCAGGTGTCAATGAAGACACACACATACACACACACACTCTGTCAGGGAAATACACCCATTATCACAGCTGGCAGGATCAGGATTAGAACTCCTACCTAACTAGTTTGCTATACTACAGTATTATACAGTTATCCCAAGTTCAACAGACCTTATATGGCTGATACATGGCCAAAGGGTTATTTCAAGGTGACTGCCATCAGCAGGCATGTTAAAGTAGGGCAATGGGATGTGTAGTGATTGTCAATGGCTTCAAAATAATTAATCTCCACACACACACACACACACACACACACACACACACACACACACACACACACACACACACACTAGCCATTACTGAGATGCATAGGTTCATTGCTTCACAGATGTGTAGTAGGTGAATGGGCCTGAAGGCTGTACAAGGCTAGGCAAAGGGAATACTTTGGCATCAGGCCACATGACAATGGTCTCCAGTGTGGCTCAGGGGTGTAGTCCCTGGAGTGGTCCCCACAGGTGGGTATTGTATTCACCATCCACTCATCTGGGTTACTATTGTGGGTGGCCAGTGATGTGCACTGCTTCCCATGTATGTGATCTATATTCCATAACATGGACAGTGTCTGGGTTGCGCACATGTCCCACACGCATGTTCTTTGACACATGGAAGTGTACTTGAGGTCTCTGGGGCATGTTGTTTGTACAGATTGTTATCTTCTGATGTAGCATTCCTGACATAATTTTCGGAGACCTGGTTATGGAACTGAGGTTGTGCTTGCACCTACATTGAAAGCATGATACAGGTATTCAGTGGAGTTAGTGGCATCTGTCCATACAGAGCATGCGTATAAGGCATGGTATTCCCTTTGTGGGTTACATTTGCAGACTCTACAGTTGTTGCAGGCATCCAGTGGGGAACATATCAAAAGGACCACTGTAAGCATTTATTTGCCTACTGTAGGGATGGAACAGGGTGCTATATCCTTTTACTTGCTGGATAACACACACACTCAGTCAAGAGATGTAACACATCACAGTGCTTTCTGATGTCAGTGGCACTGTTGTGGTCAACAGGCATGTAGTCCACTGCAATCACACTGTGGTTACTATCTGTTAAGCAATATGCAGGGAACTACCAATATAGTGGTTGTTGCCTAGCCAAGTCTGTTTGTATATGATACATGGGTGAAGAGTGTTCTCTGAGTAATACAAGGGTTGCCTATATTGTTCACCAATCCATAATGTCACATGTAGGGCTATGGATTGTCTACACCAGACTCTCTGGTGTTTGACATCTGTTGTTTTTGTAAGGTGGACATTGTAAGATATACTAGCTCCTCAATATAATAATTTAGCAAAACTCACCCCACAATGCATCCTGTTATTACACAATCACAGCAACCTCAACACAGGATACTGATGACAGACCCACACACACTTGCCAGTACTGAGAGTCAAGCCCCTACCTAGCTATGTATTGTTACTACAGTGTACTGCATTTATTGCATGCACCACAGAGCTTATAGGATGGATGTTGTCCCAAGATACTTCTAAGGTGAGGAGCATCACCAGCCCTTGTAAATACTAGCATTGGGTGATGTAGTGAGAGATCCCAAAAATAATTTTACCCTAAACACACATTTACCAGGGGTGGGGTTCAAACCTCTATCTAACAATCTTTATGCACCATTATGTTATGCAATTATCACATGCACCACTGACCTGACATGGTTTAGGGTTGGTAACAGGTACTTCTAAGGTGGAGGATATGTGCGGGACTGCTAAATTCAGGCTCTGAGATGTGTACTGGGTGTAAATGGGGCCAAAATCTTTGAGGTACACACACAAACACTTGCCACAAATGATATTCAACCCATACCTGTGTAGTTACTGCTATTACATTGTTCCACATTTATGGCACACACCATGGAGCTTATAGAGATAGACCTTCTCCACAGGGGTAGTTCAAGGTGACTGACATCAGCAGGCTTGCTAAAGTAGGGCAATGAGATGTGTAGTGACTGGCCTCAAATTCATTAATCTCAACACACACACACACACACACACACACACACACACACACACACACACAAAGTTTCACAGTTGCCATGTCTGGGATTAGAACTCCTACCTAACTAGTATGTTACACTATAGCATTATGCAGTTATCGCACGCACCAGGGAGCCTTGAAGGCTGGCCCTTCTCCAAAGGGGTTTATCAAGGTGTCTGACATCAGCAGGCTTTCTAAATTAGGGCAATGGGAGGTGTAGTGACTGTGAATGGCCTCAAAATCATTAATCACTACATACACAGAGTTTCACAGTTGCCATGTCTGGGATTAGAACTCCTGCCTAACTGGTGTATTACACTACACAGTTATTACACATGGAGCTTATAGGCCTGATCCTTCTCCACAGGGGTATTTCAAGGTGACTGATATCAGCAGGCTTGCTAAAGTAGGGCAATGGGAGGTGTAGTGACTGTGAATGGCCTCACAATCATTAATCTCTAGACACACAGACAAAGTTTTACAGTTGCCATGTCGGGGAATTGAACTCCCACCTTACTAGTATGTTACACTATAGTATTACACAGTTATCACAAGTGCCACAGAGCTTATAGAGCTGGCCTTGTCCAAAGGGGTATTTCAAGGTGACTGACATCAGCAGACTTCTTAAAGTAGGACAATAGAAGGTGTAGTGACTGTGAATGGCATCAAAATCATTAATCTCTACACACACACACACACACACACACACACACACACACACACACACACACACACACACACAGAGTTTCACAGTTGCCATGTCTGGGATTAGAATTCCTACCAAACTAGTATGTTACACTATAGCATTATGCAGTTATCGCAAGTGCAATGGAAATTATGGGACTGGGAATTGGCCAGGGGGTTATTTCAAGTTGACTGACATCACCATGAGTACTAACATGGGCTATGGGAAGTGCAGTGTGTGTGAATGGGCCATAAACCATTCCTCTGGAAACACACCCACAATACTCAGTCACACACAACTTTACATTTGACAGGACTGGGTATACAAATGCTAGATGAATACTTATGTGTACATTCATGTTACACAGTTATCACAAGTGCCACAGACACTATAGCACTGTGGGCTACCAAAAGCAAATATCTACAGTGATTGACATCAACAAATCATGTGATATTGGCCTGGATGTGTGGTGGGTGGGACAGGCCTCATGATGGCAATCTCTTTGTCACTGCTTCTCTCTTCCCTACATCCCTGTGTGTGTGTATGTTTAACTTATTATAGTGTATTGGCCTTGGATATGTGTGAGTATTCCTATCCAATGTGTGTGCAAAGCATGAATGGTGTGCAATGTGGTGTGTGTGCACAGACATCTGCAACTGACAGATATGTATAGTCCACTGTTGTTGTCAGACATGGGCTGTACTCCAGTGCAGGATTTTGTGTTCTACGCCTACAGCTAGCAACCTGTTTCTGCAGGATATCTGTAGATAGGTTGACAATATGGAGTCACAATGTGCGAAATATAGCGGGATACTGTAACTATTGTGTCTGTGCTGCTTGTGTTACATGGTTGGTTTTAGCATAGATATTTAGACATATGTACTGTTTTACACTGTGATGTATTATATCAACTACTGACAGATATACTTATTTGCTCAGTTATTTCCTGGGAAATACAAGATGAATGAAGCTATGTCCAGTATTGTGGTCTGCAGCCTACATATTCTAGCACATTCATGCCATTCTGGAGGGGTAGCTGCAGACCCTTGCTGATCGGTCTGTGTAAATGGTCCAACACCTTGGTACTGTGGTGGCTGAGGATCCCCTGCTTGTACATCTATCGACATAACAGAATGGCCATATCCTGCTCTGGCCATACCTCACAGCTGTACAGATTCACCCAGGTTACCCAGAGGCAGGGCTCATATATCTGGTCAGTTCCCCTTCACATTGTGGTTTATGAGCAGGTTTGTAGCCACCTATTACTGGGTTTGCAGGCAGGGGTAGTATGGGCACACATCAGAGTTTCAGACTTCACACACTCCATGGTGTCCATGCTTCTACACCCCCACTCTGTTATTCTATCCTCTTCCTAACATTATGCAAGTGATATCTGAGAAGTATCACTATAGTCATTCCTTCATCCCAGTGGTATTTAGGGGTTGGTCCACAGTTCATGCAGTAGGACATGGTTGGAACGCTGCTGAGATTGGTTGACATGGCCTTGCATTTGTGTTCTGTGGACTGTATTATCTTGTTAGTTGGGACCCCATGAGTTAACATACATTAGCAGTACAGGTGAGGCACAGGCCTTTGACAGAGGACTGTAGGGCATTTGGTAGTGATGCAGGCCATCTGTAGCAGGCCAGTGCATTATGTCACTCCTACAGTCCCAGGCTGTGAGGCACTGGATTCCCCTAGGGTGATAGGGTAAGTGTGTGAGGTGTTAATAGCAATAGTTCCTGTCCATATTAATCCATTGTTCTGGATGCTGGCAGGGTGCTGCTTACAGCTAGGGACACACCTGCATGGGACACCTCTTCACCATGCTGCATTCTGTGGGTATTCCCATACAGAAGTGGGGGTCATACTGTACTCATTCCCAACAGCAGGGATATGACCTGTGATAAACCTGTGGCTGATGGTGGGGTGAGCTGAGTGCATGTGTGATATGGAAGCTTCTTGCAGCTGACTCACAGATATACCTGGGACATTCCCCTTATACTGCCTTATGCAGGGACATAGGCAGTCTCTCATTACGTCATAACTGTGCCTTTTGTGGTCTGGTAGTGATTGGCCAGACTACATCAGTATTCCATACTACACAGACAACTAATGTGCTGCTAACCTGTATGTACAATTCCAAAGGTGTGTGCAGTTGACAGTTACATTTTATGTACTCTGTCTAAGGTACTTCCACCTGTGTCCTGTGTGTATGTTTGGGCCCACATTCATAGGATGTCCATCTTTCAGATGGCGACAGATATTGACATCTAAACAATGATTATGGATGACTGCTGAATTGAGTCTTGCTGGGATGCATTGCGGTTGGCACTGAACATGGCCCTGTCATCAACAGTACTGGCCATAGGCCACCGGGACACAACCCTACATGCCTACATGCTGACCACTTCCACACAATATACAACACACAACAACCTAACACACAGAGCCCTGCATTGCAATCCTGTAAATTGAGACAGCTCAATTAATCTGTGTTTCACTGTTATTAAACCCACGCATACATGTTACTGCATTTCTATATAGGACTGTGGGGGGGGGGGGCACACCTGACAACTGTAAACATTTGCTATGACTGTACTGGTATTTCAGGTACTCTGTTGGCTTCCATTTCGTTTTGTATTCTGACCTATCATCCAGACTAGAGGCATATCAGTAGAGTACCAATCTTAGGTTTTGTTGACCTACATTTTAGTTTCAGACGTCTTACCCTTCGGAACTAACATACAACTAGCTGACCTGTTGTAGTCTGTCTAGGTCTGGAGGGGGGCTGTACTCCATTGCCATTAATTGGAGGTCTTACCACAGCCTTTCTTTATGGTCATCTACATCTGTCCTGCTGGCTGAGGCTGTTGTTTGCTATGTGAGCCTCACTGACAAGCATGCATGTGTCCTATGAACACACATTTGGACCACGACATGTACTGCAGTGGGATTTGTCACCTTGTCTAATACTGCCTACTTTGTTGGCGCCAGTATTTGTTATGGATTTCATGCTGCCCATATAGGTGTCCACTATCTGCTGCCATCCCATTCAGCCACCCGATTCCTTTGCATGCTCACATCCATACCATAGATACAACTAACAGAACATACTACTCCATTCAGTAATTGATAGAAAGAGGGACCTACCTTGTGGCTGTGCCAGTATTGAGGATGGTGCTGGAGGGCTGACTATGTCAGATGCACATAGTACACTCCCTATACATGGTAAAGCACAGGTAGTGTCATGGTTGACATCCCTTTTACTGTATGTGCGAGTCAGAGAGAATGTCATTCCCTGGGTTCCCACCATGTCAGTGTACGTGCTATGCGTTACCTCTTTGCCAAAGCCTGGGCATACTGGTCATGCCTCCTTCTGCCTACATTGGCAGGTTCAGGTTGTTCCTCCTCAGAGTCACTCTGTGCCTGTGCAGGCCTTGTTAATGGTGGGAGGCTGTGTGGCCCTACCCCATACTGTTCCTGCTGCAGCTGTTTCCACAGGATCATATTGTGTAGCATGGCACACACAATGAAAATTTGTGTACATGTAGCTGGAGAGTACTGGAAGGCTCCACCATGTCCAGGCACTGGAACCCATATGCCAAATGTGGGAGTCGTGATAGCTTCCAGGGCTGCCAGCACACACATTCATTATAATGCCCTGGGCATCGCACATGACCTGGCAGTTGATGGAGCGGAAGCCCTTGCAGTTTATGTAGACCCTACCCCGCTCACCAGGTGGTGCTTTGATGTGCATGCTCTTGCAGTCTATAGAACCCACTACCTCAGGGTATTTTGCTATTTGGTGGAAGAGACGTATATTGCTGGTCAACACCTCATGAGTGTTGAGGAAATATATGTGCTCACCGGCATGTGCTGACATGGCATCCAGGAACTGGTGGAGTACTCTGGATGCTGATGCCTGTGAGATCCCCATGATATCCCTGTTGGCCTTGGGAAGGTACCTGTGGCTAGTATTCTTAAGCCTACACATACCTTCGTATCCACTGGGATGGGTTCCCCTCTGTTGGTTCTGTGTGTGAGGCGTGGACAGCACAGCTCAACAATTTGCTGTAGGAGGTCCCTGTCCACCCTATAGCACTCCCCTATCTCCAGTTCATGTAGCCCCTGGTAGGTTACCCTGGGTCTGTACACTCTTCTCCTTCTCCTCACTGTGGGTTGGTCGGCAGCATTCTCATCTTCACCACCCTCAGCCTCTTCCACATATTGATGTATAAGAGCAACAGCAGCCCCTATCATTTTGTTAGATTTGTCAGGTAAAATTTCCCCGTCTGTGTACACCGGTGGTGTAGAGTTTGTGGGAAAAACTAGAGTGAAAGGTGTTTACATAGTTTATAGTAGTGTGCTGGGCTGGGCTGGACTGCTGCCTGTGTAATTGGCTGATTCTGATACATTTCACCTGCCAGCTATGCTAGTTCTCCTTGATTGCCTTCCTACTGCTGTTTTCCCTTCCCGTTGCCTTCCTGTTTAAGCCCCAAGGCACACTGCACATACCCAGTGCCCAGATGCGAACAGAGCTGCTATTTCCTGTTTTTTTTTTTTTTTTTTTTTTAAACCTGGTACATGGCATGCACACCCATTTAGGCAATGTAAACACTGCTAGGCAGCCTTAGACAGACACCCCTTCCTTAGCTGTGCTTAGTTAAGGGCAAACATGGGCCACAGAGCCCCAATAAGCTTACAGCATGCATGACACTTCCCATTTTGAGGTCATCTACCTCTTATGCTTATACCATGGTGTTGCTGCACCTAAACAGTTGGGTGCAAGCTAACAATGAGGGGAAATCTGTGATTCTGTATCAGTCCCCTCATTTGCATAAAACTGACTGCTAAAGCATGGTTACAAAACTGGCACTCAGCCTTCCCCTTAGCAACCACTATTCCATGGTATTGTTGTCGTATGCATGCCATTGACTACTATGGCAGAATGCTGATTTTGGTTTAAAAGTTTATTTCCAACTTTTTTCACACCGTTGCCCTACATTTAAACGGCTGAAATTGGCCAAAAAAAAAAGTTATTTTTTTATAATTTTGCAACTATTTACCATGCCAATGGCCATATATTTGGCTATTGGGATGCCTACTACATTGAATACATGCTTTTTCTGAAGCTGTCATGCCTCAGTTTTGTAATTTGCAGAAATGTATTTGGTTAGTAGCCGAATACATTTCTGCAGGTTACACTATTCCTGCACAGATGCCTGCCTGCTTCCTGGATCACTAATTCACCTCATTTGCATGGTTTTCATCTGAAAATTGGTTAATTAGCATACAGGAGCTGTATCCGTGCAGGAATAGTGTAGGAGTGCTTGTGCACGTCCTGGGAGGTCTTTCCTGGATCGCTCATCATCCATATTGCGTGGAGCAGCTCTTGCACTATTCCTGCACATCATGCAGAGCTTGCTGAATTCTGGAGATAGGTATTGTTACAGTTTGAACTTTCAAGTAATTGCTTTGCACTCTGCACTGCATGTTCAGCTACACCATTTGACTGTGGATATTCAGCACTGCTGGTAACATGTACAAAGTTCCATTCTCTTGCAAATTTCTGAAACAATTGACTAGTAAATTGAGTACCATTGTCAGAGATAACTTTGTGTGGACTACCATGGACTGAAAAATGACATTTCAACTTAATAATAACAGTAGTGGATGTTAGGTTAGGTAGTAAGTCAATCTCAAACCAGTTTGAATAAGAGTCTACCAACACTAAGTAATGCTGATTGTTCCACTCGAATATATCAGTGTGTGGCTACTGTTGACCAAGGTATTTCAGGAACTTGACTTAGCTGAAGCAATTCTCTCTGTAGATGTGGACTAGTACTATTGCATACTGAACAAGAAGAAAGTACTTTATCTGTCTTTCAATAATGAAGGCCAAAATTCTAATTCTTTCGTTCTTCTCTTACTGGATGTGGAACATGGGTGACCACAATGCTAAATCTGGATATATTCTTGTTGTAAGGAAGCAGGAACAGCAATTTTAGGACCTTTGAAAATAATGCTGTGTTCCATCAACATTTCATCTTTGTAAGGAAAATAGGTTTGCACTTCAGGTGGTACACTAGAGTGCTTTGACAGCCATCCAACATTAATGTAGTGATTGAGCTTTTGCAAAATTGGAACAGACTTTGAGTGATCTCTTAACTCATCAAGCCTAGTGTTAGAAAAATTACTTGCTGTCATCACGTCAAAGTCAAAATTCTCTGTGTGAAACTGTTCTGTCATATTTCTGGGTGATCTGGATAAGGTATCAACCAGATAGAGTAGTTTTGTAATTTGAGCATCATTCTTTGTAATCTCACTGGAACTGAATGCATAGGCTTGTTTAGAATAGTAACTTGAGGTTGGTGGTAAGTTTCAATCTGAACAGCTCGAACATAAATATAATCATGAAACATGGAACATTCAAATACTATTGCCAAAAGCTCCTTCTCAATTTGAGCATACTGCTTCTCAGTTTGGGTAAGTATTTGAGATGCATAGACTACTGGTCTGACCTCTCGAAGTATAACTGCACCAAGACCAAATTTTTGAAGCATCACAGGAAAGAGTGACTGGTGTATTCACATCATAGTATCTTAATGTAGATGGGGTGGCAATTTTCTGCTTGAGGTCTTCAAATGCCTTCTGGTGGTATTCTAACCATGACCATGTAACATTCTTGCACATTAGCTCTCTTAAAGGTGCTGTCAACTCACTGAAGTCTGGTATAAACTTGCCTAAATAGTTGACCATGCCTAGGAAATGCTGTAGAGCTTGAACATTGTCTGGGGCTGACATATCAAGGATAGTTGCTTGCTTGGTTGAATCTGGTCTCAAGCCAGTACTGGTAAATGACCTACATATGTAACTTCTGGTAGCCTGAATTTGGACATCAGAGGACTGAGCTTCAAGTTTACTTCATATGGTCTGTCTAGAACTCTCTTTAGGTTTCTGTCATGCCATTGCCTTTATCTAGTAAATGATCTGTGATTATGGCACAAGGATAACCCAAAACAATTTGCTCCATTGCACGCTGAAAGACTTGCAGAATGTACTCCAAATGGCATCCTTAGGAATCTGCATTTGCCAAACAGGGTACTAACAGTGGTTAGTAATGAGGATTTGTGATCAAACATCACTTGCCAATTGAACTTTTTGCATCCAAGACAGAAAAGACAGTGGCATTCGGTATTAGAGCTGCGACCTCTTAGACTGTGCACATTGGATGATATGGTTTCTTCAAAGCTTTGTTCAAATCTCTTTGCTCAATACATATTCTGATTTCATCTGAGTCTTTATTGTGAACCGCTACCATAGACAACACCCATTCACTTGGTTCGGTGACAGGACAAATTACACCTTGAAGCATCATCTTATCCAACTGAGCCTTGACTTTATTCTGCATAGCTATCAGAACTCTTCTTTCCAGTCTGACTACTGAAGTGACCTCTGGGTCTAACATCATGGAATATACAAGTGGAAGGTGCACAACTTGTCATCTAAAACATCAGCATACTCTGAGAAAATGGCTTCAGAAAAAAGTGGAACTAGGGGATGCACTTATGTGATTAACTTCTTTAGTAAAAGAAAGCAGATTCATTTTCAAGATTTTATTTTATTTTATTTTATTTGCATTTGTTTAACCAGGATAGTCCATTGGGCTCAAGAACCCGTTTTCAATGGAGTCCTGGGGAGAAAAGCTCCACATACATATTTAACAGAGAATGAGGATATACATAGACATTCCATGGGGTTCTACATGAGAAAAGTACCAAATACAGAGGATATACATATACATTTGATGGGGTAAGACATAGTACAATTTATGTAATTAAACATGCAGAGACAGCTGAAACAAGGCAATAAGAGTAACACCAAATTTATAAAAAGATTTTTTTTTTTTTTTTTTTATAAAGTTAGTGTAGTATACAGGTAGGCCAAGGGTAATGCTGCCTGGCGTTCATACAGTCAGAACTGAAAGAGTTACTAGATGAAATAGTAGGTTACGAAGGGTGAGAGCAGGAGCATTGCCATGTGGAGGTTAGATAAGAGTGGAGTGATTTTTTGAAGGATGGGAGGCTTGTGATGGTACGAATAGAGGGAGGAAGGGAGTTCCATAAGCGTGCTAGTGAGAAGGACAGGAGGTTTTGTCCAGGAGGGTGGTGGGGTCTATGTATTTCTATGAGGTTTTGATTGTTTGATCTTAGCTGTCTTTGTGTGTGGTGCATTTTAAAGGTCTACTTCTGTTTGCCATGTGTTGCATACTATTTACGTTTGCTATGGAGCCTCTTGAAACTATACTCTTGTCACTTGCAAGCATACATGTGTGTTTTTCTGTCACTTCATGGTTCTGACAAATCTCTATGGCTTTATTCAATGTTAAGTCACTGTCACGAAGCAAAGTCTTTCTCACAGCAGCAGTATTAATACCATACATGAGCTTGTCCTCTTTTAAGTCACCAAACCGACACATTTTAGCTTTGCTTCCCAGGTCAGTTATGTAAGCTGCAATCCCCTGGTTTCTGATCTCTTGTGTAAAACAAATGCCTCTCCAATGTAATATTTGTCTGGGTGTTACACATTTCTCTGAACTTGTGTTTTAAACACTCAGGGTCTTCCCTTCATTCATCCTGTACAACAATATGATGATTTTCACCTTCTGCATCATATACCGCTGTTGCATACATAAATGAACGCTCTCTTGCTATAGCTGCTGACCCAGCTAGGTTTAACAAAATGAATGCCTTGGTGCATGGATCTTTATCTGAATAAACTGTTTGTATAAAAATAAAGTACCCTTCTTCAAATTTTCTCCAATTCTCTGCAATATTCTGATCAAATACAAGTGGTAAGTGCTTTCAAAATATGTCTGCCGTGTTAACATATACCAATGAAGGGGTTTGTCAATAAGCACAAATACATACACATATGCATATGCCAGAAATTTATGCCAGTATTTGTAACTTTGTGCTTCTGAAATTATGCTTTTGGGCTTTTCAAAATTATGCTATTGGGCATATTCTGTGAAGCAACTCTCTCGGGCACTGTAACACCTTTAAAATCACCGTATTGCAAAAACTCACCTCTTATCAGTATAAGAAACATATCAAATGACTGTACGATGCAAGCCGCTAAGTAACTGGACTTTGGGAAATTAGTCTCTAGGGCACTATTGTAATACTCTTGAAATTATCAGGTTCATAGGTAGGTACTAGGCTATTGGCCCAAGGGCCTAAGTAAGCCTAGCCAACAAGGTTCTCTGGCTTATGCCACCCAGGAAAGTTAATTTCCTATTCCCCTGTTGAGCAGAGCCACAGTTGTCTTGCAAAAGTAATTTATAATCATTTTAAAAAACATTTCAAATAATTTCACAATTCAAATGAACTGGGCAAGAGAAGCTCAGAGTCAATAACATTTCAAAATAACTGCACTTTGTGAATAAACTTTACACAACACACTAAAATTTCCCCAAAATGGTGGTACCTTGCTAGGCAACTATTTACAGTGCAAGAAACACCCTATAATGGTAGCACTTTGCAAATAGACACACCCAGCACAATAAACTTTCTGAATTGGCTACATTTTGACTGTACTTCACAAAATAGTTGCACTTTGCATACAAATAAACTCTTTGAAATACATATACAGTAGTAAGCACACACTGTAAGCACTTTTACACACTTTGAGATCACTTCAAATAATTCTAGTTATGCCCTTAATACAACATGAAGTCATAGTTATGCCAAAGCACAGCACTTTGCCACTTTACACTTAATATGCCCTTTTAGCCCTTGTTATATTCGTTTTGCTCCTTTAATCTCTTTTTCATGCCCATTGTACGTTTCTTGTGCTTGTTTAACTCAAAACATACCCATTTTGCTTTAAACATACTCATTTTGCTTTTCTGATAATCGTTTTATCAAATATCTTAATCTTAATCATTTTGCTTAGTTAATAAACCTTCTGTGCCTCCTGCTTGTTTAATAATGTGGTTTGTGCCCTTGTAATGCCCTGTTTTATCTTTTTTATAAAATAAGCAGTTTGTGCGGATTCTCATTCCCTTTGATTCTTTTCTGGCTCTTTTTCATGCTCATTTGTTTTAGTTTACCTTCACTGTCATCTCTGCACCTCATGGCTCCAAATAACATTCTTTGGCATCCCAGTTCTGACACCATGTCGCTCTCCTACTTTGGACACAATAGAAGTGTCTTCATGGGTTCTGTTCAAGCAGCTTTATTTTATACAAACACATCACGATAGAAGTCACCGACTTTAACTTAAGTAACTTGTATACAAACAAACTACTGCAATCATACATGCTCACTCTCTGGTGACATTCTCAAAATGGCACTGGGAATAGCATGGTGCTGGGTATTTCTATGTGCACGTTCAGTCCTTGATATGCTTCTAAAAGATACAGCACATATACTCTGATCTACAGATGGTTTTATTTATTTACTGAGATACTCATTAGTTCATTAAGTAACTATACACGATGCAGCTACAAAATCCATTAGCATTCCAAGCTCAAGGGCTTGTTTCAAAAAGATTGTCCATAAAGTATGAATATGCTGACCTTTCTTCTGTAGGACCTTGGTCTTTTACCTCAGTGACATCATATCAGATTATGGCTCCTGTGACATCCATCTTAAGTTCAACACATTAACCACTCAGTTCTGAGAGCCCCACTAAAATATAAATATAAAATCCTTTCTAAGTTCTACACCTTACATGGACTCCACAATAGTTTTACAAAGTGGCAGTTACATCAAGAACAGTGTGTTTTGGATAAATGGATGATGCACTTATGGAATGCTTGTATACGATAGGAGCTTTGTGCACGTTACGCCAGCTTTCATTTTTAGGTTCATTTTGTCTAGCTGCTCAGTAATAGACTGAATCAATTAATATCCACATTTTACATTATTTCTACTTTTGCCTAACAAACATGGCAGGCAGGCATGAGACCAAGCATGTCTATATGTCATGCGTGGATGAGAAAATTAGTGCAATATTTATCTCAAAACCAGTGAAAAATATATAGTTCAGTGAAGGCTGTAAATGGTGTTTTTACTATGGCTGTGTGACTATAAAACTATTATGTGCACATTTTAAACAGTAATTTTTATGAAATATATAATGTGCTTTTACATGGAATATACATGATATGCTGTGAACTATTTTAAGATAAAAAAATTATAATGACATAGTTCTTCTTTGTAGAATCCAGCATTAGCCTGGATATGCGAATGTTAATCTCCAACAAGTGATTGCAGAGTTACTACATTCTGTTTCCAAAATGTTTATTCCCAGCATGACTGTCATCCTTTAACTCCATTTACAAATGCAGCTGAATTGTGTTTGTGCTTCCAGCTTACAGAAATAATTGGTAATGTTTTCTAGCAAACTGCAAGCTATATTCCATCCTAAAATGTTTCTTGCTTTTTGTAGAACAGCATGCTGCTCTCACAATTTCACTTGTCAGACAAATACTGCCTTCAATTTTAAGATAAATATGTATTTATAATATGTTTTTTACAGCATGATTCTGAGAAACTATTTCACAAAACTGTAAGTGTTCCAAATGCATGCATTGCATGTGTCTGTGTTCCAAAATGCTGTGGTGTTTTGAAATAATTCATTTTGCATGCCTTTGTTCTGCAGTGAGATTGATGACCTACAACAAAGGGTTTGTCATGCAGTATTTTTGTTGCAGGATCTTTTGATGCAGTAAAAAGAGGTAGCAGAAATAATGCTGCATGCAGCTTATGAAACAATACCAACTCTTCATCTTCTTTTCAGATAACCCCCTGACACATTCCCTGGTGTTGCATCTGTCCTACCTCGACCATATTTCTCTAACTTGTTGTGAGTCTTTGTACATGCATTTCTGTGCTTTACCAGGATCTTTTCAGCTGATCTGTGCACCTTAGTGGAGACATATTTTTTTTTCATCCTTTCTTGATATGAGCCATGCTGTTAACGTTATCAGAGATTTACGGTAAGCTGATATACCACACACACACACACACACACACACACACACACACACACACACACACACACACACACACACATACATATATGTGAGCATAATGCATATAGGTATGCTCCAGTCAACGTATGTTGATGAGGTGAAATACCACTTAAACGTGTCCATATCTACTGTACTTGACACTTTGGCTTGGCGTGCATACATTATTCAAAATCTATGCATCATTGCAGTGTTTGAATCAGAGTACTAAGATATGCTTACTTTCTCGGGGGAAGGGAATTTACATATGTCCCAGGATATGTTTCTAAAGGAAGCTTGAAAATGTCTTTGTACACAATTTATGTTTTGCCAATGTCTTTCTGCCTTCATGTGTTCAAGATATTTTGTAATCTTGATTTCCCTTCAATCAATCTAGTGTGATCGGTTACATTTTTTTCTGGTAATTAATGGTTTCAGTGGCACAAGTTCTGAACTTGCCCTCTTCATTTTTATGCATTTTTATTTATATTATTTATTGACTGCGTAGATCCTATGACCCCAGAAGAAATCATGCTTCCGTGAGATACTGGGGTGACAAAGGACGGGAAACAGACTAGCAAGTCACCACAAAAGAATTAATGATACAGTAAAGTGCAATAGCAAAGGCAGTTTATTTATGTTTGTTCTACATGTTAGACATACAAACAGCAGTGCATGACAGTACGGCACATATAACAAATTTACATTTATCTTTTAACTTAGTTGGATAACTTACATTCATTAGTGATGAGCACACACACACACACACACACACACACACACACACATATACATACATATATATATATATATATATATATATATATATATATATATGTGTGTGTGTGTAATATATATATATATATATATATATATATGTATATGTGTGTAATATATATATATATATATATATATATATATATATATATATATGTGTGTGTGTGTATATATATATATATATATATATATATATATATATATATATATATATATATATATATATATGGGTCTACTTCATATGATCGAAAGACATAAAACTGGGATTTGTCCCCCTCCCCAATGTCGTGCGACCCTGGAGTTGGTATATATAGTTAGGGGGGGTGTAGGGGGCGCTTTAAAAGAAGAAAATAAAACAAAAAGTACAGATTACCTCAGAAAATTACAAATTCAGCTAATTTGAAGGCCGTGGACAATCCCCAACCTCTCAAGCCTGGCAGTGATATGCAGAAGCTTAAAGCTTTTCTTTTCTCTGTCTACATTTTTTTTGTATTGTTTGACTCTGTGTAACTTATTGCTTCTGGCTTGCCATTTTCAAAGATAGCTGTGCCTGTTGGGGTTGCCAAGTTAAGAAAAGGATAAAGTAAATAAGAAATCATTAAGGCATGCCAGTAATGCTCAGGCCAAGTAATTCCTCCCAGGTTACTCTTAAGCCAGTTAGTACAACCAGGACACAATGCAGCAGTCTAGTTAATATAAGACATGGCAAGATATTAAAGTGGATCTAACATAAAACATCAGCAGCAGCTTGGAGCATACAGCATCACTCTAAATTCACTAAATTCACCTTAAAATGCAAGGAGTGTTAGAAGGAAAACAAATGCAGACAGATACATATTCCACAAGGACAATGATATGAATCTTAATGCTCTACATCCAGGGTGCTGTAACCATCATGGTATAGCTATGATTGTACAACAAACTGAAAGGAGCATATTTACAGTAGTTATCTGACAGATTATGCTCAACTGATGCTTCCAATAACAGAACAGGTGCAAGTACCCAGTGATGGGTCTTTCAGAAGATGAACTAGGCAGCTACCTAATGCCCTGTGCTGGCTTGGGAGGGCATAAAGACTAAAACAATAAAATAAACTCTCCATTCCGTATTCAAGACCATGGTTACCTGGAACAAGTCAGCTGCTGTTTTAATATGAGGCAGCTCTAATTTCTTCTCTATGATTGGCACTTTTTTGAGCTTGTCACAGTCAAAATGAAATAGTACAGTCTTTTTGGAAAAGCCAGCACCACACAGAAGACACTGCTATGTTTAGTGCTGATCTGGGAAGTAATTTTGCACTGTGGGTGTGCATGTGTGTGCGTGTGCATGTGCGTGTGCATGTGCGTGTGCGTGTGTGTGTGTGTGTGTGTGTGTGTGTGTGTGTGTGTGTGTGTGTGTGTGTGTGTGTGCTCTTGCTTAGGCAAACATCCCTGACTTTTTTGTCTTAGTTTACCCTTCATTCTCCTAAAAATGTTTCATTTTTTAGTAAATTATTGTAATTTACAGGAAGTCAATAATGCCAGACATTAGAATGTCATAGTTATTATTCAGTAAATACATATCGATGTATACCCTGTCATTCTGTTAACTTTTTAAGTGATTCAATCAAAGTTGAAACTGTTATATGCAAAACATGAAAAATCAAAAACAGCTGAATAGGAAAACGGCAACTTATTTAATAGTCACAAAATAAAAACAATAAAATAACAAGTATCCAGTTAGTGCTTTCATCTCTAAGTTTGAGACTTCTTCAGACTGAATACATTTAGCATCACCAAGCAGTTATATAATGCCTAGTCATGTGATTAAAATAGTTTAGTGCTTTAACTGTTTGTGTTTCAGGTAAGCAACACAATCTTCTCTGTTTAATCTTGGTGGCTAACAAGCATTAAGCTTAACTTGCCATAAATATTCTTTCCACCCTAATTCTTCCTCAGCATCAAACTTGCTGTTATACCTTGCAACATAAACTAATACAATAAATTTAAAATCCACTTTACAGTTAAATGATATATAAAACTTGATTAAATCATTTTTGTCATTAACATCTGATGTTGCATGCTTGTGCTCATATATTCTCATGTAAAGGTCTCTGGTTGTTCTGCCAACATAAAATGACTGACAGGACATGCACAGAGTTAAATATACAACAAACTTAGATTTGCAAGTAAATCTGTCTCTGATTTTAATCAGCATGTTGTTCACCCTTATTCCATTCCAGTGTACAAATAATTACAACAATTACAGTTGAGACATTTGAACATCTCTGTCTTTACACTCCTATTCAACGGTAAGCTTAAGTTTCTCTGAAAACAATTCTTGAAACTTTTGCCTGTTTTCTGTACAAATGTAGGTTTGTCGCCAACTGCTTTAGTTAATTATGAACAACTACTAATAACATTCCAATTTCTTCTGATTATTTTCTTAATCTCTAGTGAATCTGTACTGTCTGCTACTTGCATAGCCAAACAGTAATCCACATTTGTGTTGTTCACGTTCTCAGTGGCTTCATTTTTTCCTAATAGTGCATACTCCTTTCAATTTATTTTCTACTATATCCACTGGATAACCTCTGGATAAATGTGTGGCATATGCTCTCACTTTCTTTCAGAAAGTCCCTCTCCTTTTTAGTGAGCCTATTTATCCTCATTAGCTGCCCCTAGACTTTGAGTAACCTGAAAGAGATTAAAGTTGAAGTAAGCTCGTATTCCTTTTCAAGTTAAAAGTGAACTTTATTTTGAATTCTTCCAGGTGAACAACGTACTCGTCTCCAATGTATCCAAATATCTCTCACTCTATATGATTCTCTGTCTCTCTATCTAATCTAATCTAATCTAATCTAATCGATCAACATAATGTAATACACACACACACACACACACACACACATATATTATTTATCCAGCAAGTGTGAAAGGAAATAAGTGAAGTTAGTGTGTAATAATGCTGTCACTTAGCTGACACTATGAAGACCATTATTAACCAATTTAAAAGATGTCTGCTCCTAAATAATGTTGTCTTCTAGCTGTTCTCCCAGGTGGTGCCTTGGCTATGTCATAGATGGTTTGCATTAGATGGTGAGCAGGGTACTTAAGCATACAGATCTATCTGTTTTAACAAATAAGCTTTGGACATTTCAGATTTACCAAATTATCAATAAGAGTGAAGGAACGATATTGTAAATGACATAAACATTACTGACTCAGAAGTTCAATTCACTCAATTTGGTTCACATTCTTTAACACCAGATTAAATGAAAGTGTGGTGTCATTGGTTGCTATTATGCTATGTGTTAATAAAGTAGTTCTGGAAATATCTGTGACAGTTTTGATTGTGTTACATGATGATAATTCCTGTAGAAAAGAAGGCAGGATACTTTTAAAATGAAGCAGTGGAAATGCATGAGAGAAATATCACAGTCATATTTTGTGAGAGAAACAGCCTGGATGTCATCTAGAGAGGGAAAAAAATAATCAAATACTAGGAAGCACTTAAAAGCAAGTAAATAATTATTAAAGTCAGTCTTATTTTTGAAATTGTTAGTCAAGCTATGCCTTGACAGAGGACTTTTGTTTTGTTCCCTGCAGTTGTGGGAAAATATTGGCATGACTGAGAAAGCAAACAAAGTTTGGGAAAAAAAAGCGATTGAGTGAAAGAGTCAGTAAGAATGCCATCTGTTTTCTATTCTACAACAAAGAAACAAAAGAAACCCAGTGATGGTTTTAATATGTAAAATATCATAGCACTGTTAAACCAAGAGAGGTATTTAAAGTTGCATGATATGGAAAACAAAGGCGACATATGACATTAAAAGAAACACAGTTCACCGGAAGCATCAGTAAGTCACTTAAAAGAATGTAATGTAGTCATTTTAGGAGAAACAGTTTGTACTGAAAGTGCGTCAAAACTCAGACTAAAGTGCTTTGAAGACATAAGGCTTATGATAATGTATTCCTACACAAAAGAAATCTTGTACTTCACAGAGTGTTACATCTTTCTTTCCTATATCTATATCTGTGTGTGTGTGTGTGTGTGTGTGTGTGTGTGTGTGTGTGTGTGTGTGTGTGTGTGTGCATGTACATATATACATATAGATATAGACATATATATATATATAGATAAAAACATAAAATACACAGCACCAAACAACAGCACTGCAAGATATAGCAAAGTCTTTATTGGCCACTTCACACAACAAGCAAAGCAGGTTTTGTTCATTCAACACAACCTTCTTCATTGCTAACAACACAAAAACACCCACAAATTTAAATTTAAACAAAAATTGGTGCCAAAGGACAACATAGAAAGAGAGAGAGAGAGAGAGAGAAAATGCTACCCAGTTCTCCACTTCAAGTAATGGCACTAGTCACAGGTATTTGAAGCTATGATGCAGCTTTACTTTCAAACACAATGGCAGCAAATGGAGAACATAGTCACCTTCACAGTTTCTTCTCAACTCTCTGAAAGACTCTCAATGCATTATTGCTTGTTAACAGTTTTGAAAGAACAACCGCTTTTACATGTATTCACATATACATGCCTTTAAAACTGAATGCACTGCTATCATCACATCTCTCCTGTCTAACGAGGGAGATAAGTTCTCTATAGACACATAGTTAACATTCTTGAATGCAGTACAGGCACTTTAGAAACATACTTTAAAACTTTGTATGAATTTCAACAGGCACTTTTTCAAAAGCACCAGCTCAGTTATTTGTGTATTTTTTCATAGAAAGAAAAAAAAAGACAAATTACAAACTATGTTTAATACCAGAGAAAAGGAATCTGTTACGTTTCTTCCTATGGATACAGTTGCATTACAATAATGCCCAGGCATGTGCACTTCAAGATGAGAGGTGGTCACTCTCATGGACAATAACCTGCAAAGGAAGAAGGGGGCTACACAAATGGTTAAACCTTCATGAGTCCTTTCGAGTACTCATTCTCCCGTAGCATTTGGAACAGTCACGTCTGAGTTTGTGACACAGAGCCTCTTTGTAACTCATTTCACATTTGGAAATTCCAACCTTATCGCAGATTAAAGTAGACCCTTTGATGAAATTGAAATACTTCTGTTAACTAATGGCTTCATCATGCTTGGTTTAATACCTGAGCATTGCTCTGTGATATGTTGGGATTCCTTAGGAATGGCCTAGATGTGCCTCTGTTTACATCTCATAATGGCAGTGTCAACCTTCTGCACCATTTATGGCCATGGTTTATCCATTTTTATACTGCAGCTGCAGGTATCCTCCACTTTTTCTCCCTCTCAAACTTAAGGAGCACTAGATGGCCCTGTTGAAGGATATGTAGATAATTGGTAGAGTGTTACCTGCCATAAAAACAGTTGTAAGAATTTTTTTTATCAATTCTCATGACAGATTCAAATGGAATACTTTTGTTTTAGGTATATTAGTCTTAATTTGCCTTCCAAGCATTAGCTGTTCAGATTTCTCAACTAGTGCTGTGTACAATAAAGCAATAAGAGATAAGAGTTTTGTGAGGATCGGGTTGAATCTTTTTCAGCAGTCTGGACCATTCTCTCAGCTTCTCCATTGGTCTGTGTATAGCGAGGAATTGACAAGGTTTGTATGAAACTGTAGCCCTGAGAAAATTATTGGAACTCTGTCCATACTAAGTAAATATTCTCGTAAAGCTGGCAATAACTTGTTGGCTAATCAAGGTTCGTACAAGAAATATTTCTTTATCTTGAGAGTAATAGTCCACTATTATTTTCCTTAAACTAATACAAGACAACAGCTATTTTCTGTAAAGGACTTTGGATAATGTTTTTTCTCCTCTGGAATGTTTTATGTGTTATATAAATCTGGCATAATGATACACATTTCATTATGCATTATTTTTTATTTCTGAATACATCTTTTCTTTTTCTTTATCAATTATAATTTTGGAAAAATAGGTCTTAAAACTTGCGTATCTTGAGAAACTTAGTGCCAGAACATAACCACTAGCATCAGCATTCATTAGTATTGGCATGGCAATGTCATTACAGACAAGTACTGGGGCAGATGCCACTATTCATTTAAGGTTGGGCTTGCATAAACATTCATAATGTTAAGCAGGCCAAAGCAATATTGTTTGGAATGCCACAAAACTCAGTAAAATCACAACAGACTGGACAATATCATTTTCCTACAGTACAGTACAATTGTTAGAAACAAGTCAGTGTTACAGGTATTGAATGCAATACATGGTTTTTAGAAATATACTACCAAATCAAAAGTTAACAAACTCCTTTTCTGGGTTAGGAAAATGCTCCACTTTCTACTCCCCACAGTAAGAGCAGCTACTGAAAAGGGAGTATTGTTTCTATACTTTGAATATGGCCTCCTACCATTGCAGCTGCCTGCAATAAAAATCTAACCACACTTCAAACAGCATCAGAAAATATCTGTAGATTGATAAATCTTCCATCAAAATGAGAATATCACTTTGTCACTTTACAAACAGCCAAATAGCAAACAATTCCACAGAGAGCAACACACAAGGGACCTTGATCTTTAAGCCGATTAACTTGGAAAATTTCCTTTTCTTTTCAAGCAAACTTTGTGAGACACATTCCACCTTATAGTCTACAGTTTCTTTCACTGTCCACCCCAGTCCTTCAGGTAGCACAAACTAATCTAAATTACACCAAATATGCCTTCCCTGTCCTCGCTCCTAAAGGGTGGGAGGCAATCCTAAACCAAATAACGGTCATACACTCCCTAAACAGTCACACATGAATAAAGATACCACTTTTTCAAACAAGTATACTGCAGATGCTACCAAAATGGGGCACTCATGCAAATACCCTCACATAAATTGGCAGCACAGTGGTGAAGCAGTTAGCATTATTGCCTCTCAGTGAGAGGCTCTCTGGTTCAATTCTTGGCTGGGGTGCCTTCTGAGCAGAGTTTCATCTAGGTGCTCCGGTTTTCTCCCACTTTCAAAATATATGCATCTGGAGCCTTTCTCCCTTGGCCTCCGATGAAAATTGGCTCTGTCCCAGTCGGACATTCCCTGTAAACAAATGTCAAATAAATAAATAATAAACACCCCTCTGAGTCTATAGTATAATCGCGAAAGACATAAACCACGAATACGAATCTGTCGACACAAAAAGAGCAAACTACCAGATGAGTATATACAATTTAGTTTTATACTGCTGTATTTGATTTTTGTTCTGTTTACTCTTTAATATAATATGTGGATTTAAACACTCGTAAGACTGCTGTATAAACTAAAAAACTACTATATAGTGAAATGTAACATTATTAATCAAATGTTTTACTTAACTTGTTTTGTATTACAAAGTTCAATTTCATCTGATACACATTTGTGTTACTTGGGCAAAGGCTGAAAATGGCCTGGTTTGATCGTTGTTCTACCCCAGTTAAGTAAATAAATATTACCACATGATCAGGGTACATTTTCTTTAGTCAGTTTGTCAGTGGTCACAGCTCTGTATGGTACAAGGTTTCCAAAACTGTACCATGTCTAAAGTCTGGCATACTTCAGTTAAACATGCTGGATGTTTTAGCTCCTCTATGGCCTTGACCTTTCTTGCATCTGGTTTTATTCCATTAGCAGTTATAATGTGACTGAAATACTAAATTTCAGACTTGCCAAAAGTGCAGTTATCTCTGTTTAACATCACAACAACGTTTTTAATGGTTTGGAGCACTGCCTTCAGTCACATGCCATGTGTTTATTTATCATTGCCAATCCCTATGACAATAACACCTCGTCATCCCATTTCAACGGATCACTCATTTCATGTTGAAATATTACTGGTGCTGAATTTATACCAAATGGGAATATTTTCTAGCAAAGCTTTCCAGTCAGAGTGATAAAGGTTGTTAGCATTTGACTCTGTCTGCCAAGGCCCACATAAAGTGTCTAATGTTGAAAGCATTCTGACACCAACTAGCTTAGGTGCAATGTCCTCTAGGATAGGTAGCATAAACCTCTCCCTCGCGACTGCATCATTTAACTTTAGCAAATCATCACGTTCTGACATTGCCATTCTTTCTGATAAACTGAACCATTGGTTCACACCATATAATTGGTTCAGTTACACACCAAGTGACTGCATACATCTGAGTTCTGTGTCTGCTTAAAGAGAATTGTAAATGGTACAATTCTAGGTGTGATAAAGGCATATGGGCAAGTGTCAGGCTTCATCTATATCATTACTGGCTCACAGTTTAAACAGACCTATGTCCGCAAACACATCCAAATAAATTTTATTTATTGTAACAACTGTCCCAAACTCACATGCCGTAGTTCTGCTGAGCAGGCTAGTAATGCACAGACCTTCTGGTACAAACCCCCAGTCATGCTTGTGCCATTTTCATCAGACAGTGCTAAGAATCTTCTCTTGCACTTGTTTGCCTTCAGGCTACATATTTATATTTCTGTGTAATGTAACTGCAGATGCTTTGAAATGCTTCTATAAGTGCACTGTGAAATTGCTGTAACATCAGCCCAGGTATCTACTCTAAAACTTACTGGGTTCCATCTATTGGAAGTTTATCTTGCCAGCCTGATTTAGTGTTTGCACAGAAGCCACTGCACCCATAAAAATTGCTTTCTGAGCACCTTCCTTAGTATTTTTCTAAGTGGCTATTCTGCGTTACTGATAATAGTGCTAGACAAAGAAATTCAGTTATGATGCAGCTGTAATTTCACACAATGTGGTAACATACTCAAAACGGTCACCCCTTCACTGCTTCCTTTTAGTAGTTTAGTTTTTATATACAACAGAATTAATATCGCATCTTGTTACATTTCTGACACGTTTTCCACGTCTCACAGCCTGCATTGATCCGTTACATCTCACACATTTGGCACATTTACATTCGCTCGGCCTCGCATGTTTAATTTGGCCAGTATCAAGCTGTTTACCGAATTTGCCATTTTATTTGCATTTTACCTCATACACTTCATTTGTTGTATTCTTATCAGCATTTTTGTGTCTTTACTAATTCAGCTTTTCAAGAACCCCAAGTTGTCTTTTCAAAGTTAAATTCACTCCTAGCTTTAATTTTTAAGACATTTCAATACCAGCCAGGTCATTATTTTATCTCTAATTTGTTCATCTTTTGTCTAGTTAAACCCGTAGTTTTCACACAGATCACAGAAGCACCTCAAAAAGGCTGTAACAGACTGTCTTCTAGCTTGAACTCATCTGTAAAAGCATGATTTTTCATGAATAACATAAAGGATTATCACTGTGTGTTCGAGACGTATGACAAATTCACCTTAAGAGAGGAGCTCAAGAGATGAATATAATTTTTTGTAGTACATCAAGTTTTACTTGCCCTATGTATTACAAAAGCTGCAGAAAATATGCATCAGCACTGAGCGTTTTAAATCTTTGATAGCTGTAACACACCTTTGCCACAAGGAGAGCTCCCATCACCAGTTAGTGGCAGGAAACTGAGGCACTTCATTTGGACTTTAAAATAAAATTCTGAATGAAGTTTTAACACCTTTCTGCTACTTTTGTATGGTAGCCACTGACCCCTGTAATTAGTGTCTTGTGCCTAACAGCAGTAAAGGTTGTATAACAAAAGCTTATTAAACACCTTTCTTTCTGGTACCAGAAAGGTGCTTAAGAAGCCTGTTATTTTCACCATTTCAGAGTGTAATTGAATTGTTATATGCGCAACATTTCTTTTTGGCATAAAATTATTATTCATCTTAGTTATTACTGACTGTAACACCTTTGCCATCAGAAAATGAAAATGTATGCTGAAATAGCTTCCACTTTTTTGCCCAGTGCATGAAGGGTTTACCTGTACTTCACTCCTTTGTAAGTCAAGCTTGGAAGCAGCTTGACATCTTGCACGTCTGTCTCCATGACAGGCTGACAGATGTATTGACAGATTTAAATAGAACTGAAGGGTTAAACCTACTAATTTTTGTTAGTTTCTGGTGTTGTTGGGCTTTGTTGATGAAAAATGACAATATGGATGGACATTCTGATATATATGGATAGACAACTCCCTACAGTTTCTCCTGCCAGTCTGGTTGATATGGGCATCCTGAGACATGTACAAGGACAACCCTCTATTACTACCATCTAGGAACACAATTTGTGACAGATGCAATTGCATTAAGAACCTAGAGTCTATGCTCCCTCCCTTACAGGCCAATATATCTGGCACTGAGAAGTTTGTCAACACAAGCACCACACCTCAAACATCACCCACACCTACACAACACGCATGCATATATCCGGAGGTCCTCAACAAAAACATACCCAAACAAAAGAGACCTCTGAGGCAAAAACACACATGAATTCCACTGCTCACAACATCACAATCCACACATAGTCCACACATCTATGTCTCACAGCCACTAAGGCCTAAACATAAGCCCAAGATAATAGTCATAGGAGACTCCATTGTGAGACACACAGATGTGCCTCTTGCCAGACTGGATAAGGAGAAAGTCACGGTTAGTTGTTTATCAGGTGCCAGAATTCACCATATCAACCATGTACTCAAGTCTATCAACAACAAGTACTGTTATGACTCTGTCATAGTCCATGTTGTTGTAAATGACTTGAGACATACCTCCCTGGACTATAAGAAGAGAGACATGATTGAGTTTGCTGAATATGTGTCCCAGACAGGTATGTTCCTAGCCTTAAGCAGCATTCTACCATCACCCAAAATGATGCCTCAATACAAACAGAAAATGATTGACTTCATCAATTGGCTTTGTTTCCGGTGTCATTCATTTCACAGAGATGGCCTGCATCTGTCTCCCTTTGGCTTCAGGCTTCTGGCAAAGGCTCTTACTTCCTCCCATAGTGCCTTTTTTAGGAAGTGCCATGAGATCAAAACTACCAGCATGAAAATTTCATCAAAACACAAATTAAAGGTCATGCTGCTAAAGGCTAGGAGTCTAAACATGAAACTGCACTCATTGCAAGCATTCTTAACCCTGGAAGATGCTGATATTTCTGCAGTCACAGTAATCTGGTTCAAAGCTGTGGAGAGCACCCCAGCCATAGCAGGTTGCTCATGTATCATACATTCAGACCCTAAACCATGGGCAGCAAAGCAAAAGGAGGTGGTGTTGCAATATATATTAAAGACATACACACTTCCAGGCTGGTCAAACAGTATGATGCACAAGAGACACTCCAGGTGCACTTAACCATTGACAAGACCCCTATTCAAATCATAGCTAGCTACAGGCCCCCAACTTTAACTCAAGATGCCCACTCCACCTATCTGTACCTCTGAAAATCTATCAAGATTCAACCCTTTACCCTGATCCTGGGTGACTCTAACTATGCAATCATAGATTGGAAGAACTATTCATGCCAAAACACAAATGCCCAGAGATTCCTTGATTGCATCATTGCAAATGCCTTGGACCAGCTGGTCAACACCCCCACAAGAGGTGATAATTTCTTGGGCTTGGTATTAACCAGCATGAGAAACCACTGCAGCATTCCTACAGTGTCATCCTCTCTTGTAAGATTCAACCACAAAGAGGTCACGTTCAAAGTCACCATCTCCTCTGACCGCACCCCAGCTAGGGTCAAACAAAATAACTTCTCCAAAGCTGATTACAACCGCCTAAGGGAAGGTATAAACAGTTTCACAGCCCCATCCCCCTCCATAGGAACTGCCACATATGTCCAAACTTACACCAAAGTACTGTACAAGCATTTTTATAGCTGCATGGAATCAGGAATACCTGACAGGACAAAATCATCCTCCTCTTCAAGGAAGAGTAATCCTGTTTGGTGGACATCTGCAATAAATAAACACTATAATAAAAGAAAAATATTGCTGTCTAAGACCAAGAAGGAACAGGTGCCTAATTGGAAGTGATCTCTCCTTAGCCTGAACAAGCAAATAAAAGCACTACTGAAATCCTCCAAAGCAAACTTCGAGTCCAAACTGGCCAAATCTACTAAAGACAAGGGTTGGGAGGGTAGCCTAATGGTTAAAGTGTTTGCCTTACAAACACAAGGTGCCAGGTTTGAGTCTCACAAGGGATAATTGGCTAGGCTTAAAATGGCCCGCAAGGGCAGTTAGTCTAGTACTAATCTATGAACCTATGAACCTATAAGTCCTTCTTCATATATGTCCACAATCTCAAAGGAAGCACTCAGATCTGCTCAGAACTGGAGGTTAAGGGCACCACATACACAAATGCCATAGATATAGCCAACCTGCTGGCAGACAGGTTCAGTGAAAACTTCACCCCTCTGCCCACCCATCAGTAAATCAGGACATCCCCAGCATCCCCCTCCCTTTATCTCTAGGGAGCAAGTCATCACTGCCCTCTCAAAGGCAAAAAATACAGCCTCCATGGGACCCGATAACATCCCAGGCTGCATCCTGCATGAACTCAGGCAGGAACATGCAGCACCATTGAGCACCCTGTTCAACCAAAGCCTGAGTGGAGGACGGCCACTGTCATCCCTTTGCACAAAGGTAGGGCATCCACCGATCCAGGAAATTATAGACCCATCAGCCTAACCAGCCTGATCTGGAAGGCCATGAAAAAGATTTTCATGGACCTCATTAACAAGGACATTGGCAACCTCCAAACACTTGATCCCACACAGTTTGGTTTCGTCAAGGGGAGGTCATGCCTGTTGAATTTGGTTGACTTCTTTGAGGCAGTCACTAAAGCCATGGACGAGGGGAATACGGCCATGCCACCTACCTTGACCTGGCCAAAGCCTTTGATACTATTCCCCACTCAGGTATAATAGATAAACTCTCTCAACTAGGCATCAATCCATATGTTATCAGATGGGTAGCAAACTGATAGAACCCACCTAGTCAAAATATGGAAACCACCTCAAGCAACTTTATAGTCTGAGACATTTATAGAAAAAAGGAGGGGGCCCAGGGCAGATCTCTGTCAGACACCACTGGTGATGTTCTTCTATCAAGAGCAAATGCCCATGACCTAAAAAGTATGGGATCTGTCAGATAGCCAGTTACCTACTTAGTATCCAATGTATGGATGCCCATGACGTTAATATTGAGGGATCTGTCAGATAGCCACTTACCTATTCAGTGAACAATTTTTGGGCTAATGTTGAGTTGGGAGAGCTGGTCAATAATGAAGGCAAACAACTGATTTCAACAAGTGGAAATAATTGAGACTGACTATTTAATAGAAAGAAAAACAACCACAAGATAAGTACTGTTATTTCATGAATAGCCATTCCCTACTAGGATAAGAAAATTCATCAAGTTAATCAGATACAGCATATCCATCTGATAAATACCTTTATAAATCGCATGCTAAAAATTATATGACTTGCAATAATTCAACCATAGCAAAACAAGTCCTTCTCTTAAAAAAAAATAAAATAAAATTAATGTTTTAATTTTTGTTTACAACTAAAAAAATCTGCACTTCCATTACCTGTAAGCAAGTTCATCTCCTCTACTTCCACCTCATGATATTAACAGGGACATGATCAAGTTCCCTGTTTGCCAATTTCATTGGGAAAACCTGGAATTCATTGCCAAACTATA
>NC_056745.1:287869144-287909144 GCF_019279795.1 Protopterus annectens | reverse complement strand
AGAAACCAAATTCTTCCATTCACAAAATCATGAATTTGCATTCCACTGATTGCTTCCTTTCATGGATCTGGACAGATTTTTAATTGTATTTTATGACCCTTAATTTCCTGACACAAAAAATCAAGAACTGAGAGTTTCTGTTTCTGCTTCTGCATAAGTGCCTCACAGATGTTAAGATTAAACCTACTGTGGTACTTTTGAAGAAGGTTATACTTTTAGGTTCATAGATGATTGCTAGGCTAATGACCCCAGATGGCCTATTAAAGCCTAGACATGCTTCCCAAATGTATCTAACAGGTTTTGACACCCTAGGGTTATTTTAAGGTGTACATGTAGGCGTAGGCGTAGGCATGGGTGGTCAATAATTTACATGCTGCCTCTGTCTACCAGAGACATACGTGCCAGACCAGGGGTAAATGTCCTGTTCCTCAACTACTGGTTCAAGTTAAGCTCATTTATTTATTTATTTATTGATTACTGCAAAATTCGAACTGGGTAGGAGCCATTTTCAGCAGAGGCCTGGGGATAAAAACTCCATAGTATTACAAAAAAATTTAAGAACAATAATTTTGCCATTTTCAAAAATAATTCAAACAACATCTACAGTTTAAATAATTATACCAAATTAGATAGGATCTGAAAACACCAGTTAAGAGTAGATGCAATTTATATGACAATGATTTAATATTTATAAAAATGTTTACCAGTTTATAGAGAAATTAAAGGTAAGTTAATATAATGCAGACAGGAACTGCAGTATGAAGTGAGAAAAAAAGCAGGCTTATGGTATGTTTATAGATAAAGCCAGTGGAGAGAAATTGATAGAAGTAAGGAAGTGAGTGATGAAGGGAGAGTAAGGAGGTGTAAGGTATGAATAGGTACTAGTTCACATTTAGGGATATAGTTTATCCTGGTGCTGAGCTAAAACAGAGCCAGCTGTTGTCTAGGAACTCTTTCAAAATGGTTTTGAAGGATGAGAGGGATGGTATTGACATAATGGATTCAGGTAAGGAGTTCTAGACATTAGCAACATGGTACAAGTATAGACAATGCCCAGCAGATTTGACAGGTTTGTGGACAGAGAGGGCAGGAGTTTTTGGTCATTGAATTGTAATGACTGACTGGGAACATAGTTGTGTAAATGTTATTTAGTGTGGACAATTATATGGATGCTGGATAATTTTATAGGTGGTCAGAAGTTGTTTATATGTTAGTTGATGGGGTAGTTTTAAGCAATTTAGGTGTTTTAGTGCATTACAGTAGTGGGTTCTTAAAGGGGTATTTCCTGCAAATTTAGCAGCTCTGTTATAACATTGTTTAAGTTTTGATTTTTTGTGATGCCTGAAGGTTAGTAAGGATGAGAGCACCAGAAAGAAGTGTGGGGAAAAGATAAGTAGTGGCAAGTATAGTTTTAGTTGTGTCAGTGAGAAAGTTTTTGGCTCTGTAAAGCATCCATCATTTTTGCTGTGTTTTGCTTATACAAGTTTATATGCAGGTCACATTTAAGATTATCATCCACTAACTTCCTTATTAATTTGCTATGAGAAGTGACTTCAGTGGTTAAATTATCGAGAGAGACGACTTTACATTATATTTTTTCATGAGAAAGGAATTTCGGGAAAAATTTTCTAGTTTGTTTTTTAGGGTTGAGCATGAGTGATGAGTTACAAAGCCATGTTTCAGTGGTTGTTAAAGTTTCCTAAGTATTTTTGTAGATTTACTATGTGAGTGTAGAGTTATCTGCGTACTGTATTAGGGAGGCCTGTTGTGCAGATGTGTGGAGGGTATTGGAGAGAATATTAAAGAGGAGGGGACCAAGGATAAAGCCTTATGGTACACCAGTGGTTACTGGGACATATGGAGACAGGTGAAGTGCCATTTTACTGGCTGATACCTATTGAATAGGTAGCTTGTGAACTATAGAATGGTGGGCTGAGAATGGCCTAACGAGGACATTTGAAGTAGAAGTTTGCTGTGAAGCCTTTAGATAGTTCTAGAAATAAGGAGGGCATTAGTTGGCCGTTATCTCTAGCTTTATTGACAGTATCTATATAGGGATAATTTGTGACTTTTTCCAGAGAGAGGTCATTTGGGATTCCTTGACTGATCTATTTATAAGGATTGAAACACAATAGGTAATGCTATTGACTGTTATTTTAAGGTTCTTACTTGGTAGGTCACTAACTGAAGTAGAGTATAGTTTGTGTTTGTGTGAGAGTAGTTTTATATAGGTTGTGTGCACTGGTTTGAAGGTGAAAGTTGATGTGGTGATACATGACTGTTGGACAGGGTTAGGATTAGATACCTGAAATGGGTTAGAAACGAACTCTGATTCATATGGATGGGTAGTCTGTTCCAGAGAAGGGTTATTCTCTGAGACACATAACTGCCCCTCCACCATGTCCTGTTTATGCTGCAGACAAAGTTTAGGTTCCTTAAATTGAATAATTCTGATGCTCTTTGCTTTGCAGATGTACAACAAGTCTGTCAGGGTGCATTCAAACAATGTTTTGTGAGCCAGACATAGATTGCATCTTAGTATTCTGTAAGAGACCACGTACAGGGACAGAGCTTTGAGGTGGTCCATGTAGGACATGCTAACAGCTAGGACACAGATAATTAAAATAGGAGAGAAGTTACCTTCACAAAAGGACCAGTCACCAGTGGAGTCCTCCATGGTTCTCTGCTGGGAATTTTCCTGTTTGACATCTACTTTTCTGAAGTAAAAGCCAATCTGAAAGAGCTCTGGTTGACTAAGTTTGCAAATGACTGCATGCTAGGAGCAGCCATTAAATCTCCAAATTACTTAGCCATCCTGTAGGATGGTTTGTGCCAAATAAATAACTAACTTGTGCCAAAAGCATAGACTAATACTAAATGCTAAAAAAAGTATTATTGTATTCTTTGGAAGTCATCTATCACTTGGAACTATCACATTGACAATACGCCCCTAAGAGCTGACTCAGTTGTTCAGAAGTTTTGGAACTTATGTGGACGGTGACCTACCTTTTGACCAACATGGTCCATTGGTAAGAAAGTCCTTCTATATTGCATGGCTTATAAACAAAGGGATTGTGTCTAGATATAGGGATGTCATTGCCCCCTTTTACTCAGACTTCATTAGGCCAGTCATTGAGTATAATGCCCTCTCGCATGTATCTGTTCAGACACATGCAACAACTGACAACTGAAGATACCTTATTAAAAGAATACAAGGCCTAAACAACATGTCCTGCATGGACCAATTCAAAGCCTGATATTATACTTCCTACAGGCTGCTAAGAGGTGACCTATGTATGGCATACAAGGCATCTTCTTACCCATTATTGTTGTATTTACTACCTATCAGCAAGTCAAATGGTATCATAAACACTCAGTCTAGAGAACTAAATCTTCTGCAACATCAGCAGAGCAATATGGAGAGAGTACCAATACATGTAACTCTGTACGAACTGCAGAAGGAGTCATTACTGGGCACGTTGCGGATGCTGCAAAGAGCCCTTTTGGCTGACATCAAAGTGTGAAACAATACTAATTTCTTGAACTTTAATCATACTTTGACTTAGGAGCAGTGTCCATTCCACTCATGGTATTAGAAACTCAAAAGATTTCGAGAAATTGAAAAGAAAGAGGTATATCTTGCAGAGAATATCATTGCTATGAAACTGACTCCCCATTCACATAAAACAGGGTTTATCCCTGTCCATGTTCAATCTCAATTTCTATCTACAGATGGCAAACAGAAAATTTACCCCAGGACTGCCCCTGTAGTACTAATGGACAGAGGCAGCTCCTAAATGTTTTATCCCATGCATGGGTCCTCTCAAATTATCTATGGTATGACCCCAGTTATTTTCATTAAGGGTACTATATAATTAATAACCATGGAATGGGTAAGGTCAGTCTACAACCAAATTGTATAGGTTATTTTGGCTACAAAAATGGAAATTGGCTAGGTTTAAAATGGACCACAAGGGCAGCTTGTCTGGTACTTACCTATGAACCTATATTGTTTACTCCCCTGTATTCTTTTTCTCCTCTGTGGATGCTTCACTTGTTGTATATTGTTGTATAGGTTAACTATCAAATGTGGCATTGTACTCAATGATTATCTAATCTGGATGAATACAGGGAAATATGAAATTGTTGGATCTCGATGCACTACACTTGCTTAAAAGTTGTACAATATAGAATGATTGCCTTACTACCATAGACATGTGATATTCAAAGGCTAGGTTGTTGTATTCATCTGTTCCCATATCCATGAGCACTGGGTCTACTCTTAGGGGTGTATTACTAATGTGATAGTTTCCAGTTGTAGCTGAAAGGACACTATTATTTATTTCTTGACACTGAGTTTGGGATCATGGCTCTGTCACTAGTTATTGCTCTGTGCCAGGCCTTCTTGGAGGTTATTTGTGTCATTGATGGATTATGTGAGTATGCCTAGTTTTCAATCATCTGTAAACCCGGTCAGCCAGAGGCCTTGATGTTGGCCTTAAATTCAGAGAGGTATATACCAAACATTAGTGGCCCAGTACTTTGCCCTGAGGGACTCAACTGGTGACTGGCTTAAGGCAGTCTCTCCTATCTTAACATCTTGGGTCCTATCTTTGAGCCAGCTGACTATCTAATGGATGACATAGAGTTTCTTACCTAATTTTGTGTGTTTGTCAAAACTTCCTGAGTGGGGTATGAGTCAAATCATTTGGAGAGGTCAAGATAGGCAGTGTACACTATTTTACCCTCATCCATTGCTTTGGTGACCTTCTAAAAAGATGTCCACCAGCTTGCATAGACATGACCAGCCCTGCCCTTGATGAAACCAAACTGAGTGTCTGAAGATTTCCTTTGTCATTATGTACCATTTCCATAATAATTCTTTCCATGGCTTTACATATGAAACTGAACTTACTTAAGGGTCTGTAGTTACTCGGTTCAAGATCTGGCCTGTCCATGTGCAGATGGATAACATTTGCACTCTACATTCATTTGGTATGAAGCCTGTCTGGAGGCTACAGTTAAATAGTGATTCTAGTGGTCCTGGTGGGGTGGATTCCATATTATTAAGGGGGCATTGTGTGATACTATCATGGTCCATCAAGGTGGCATTCTTGGCACTGGAGAATGCATTGAAGACCTGATTCCTAGTGATGGTTATGGAAGTTATAGTTCATGGTATTTCCTGATGGATGTGACAGTGGGAGAGGGGGTTAAAATTGGAGCTAAATTTGGGGGCATGGCCAAGATGTTCACTGACTAGCAGCAGTTTCTTCTAGCTCTGCCAACCTGTTATATTTCTGACAGGAGTTAGACTTAAAAAATAATCCATTTAATCTTAATTTAATATTTCTAATATCTACAAACCTACCTGTGGATTATTGTAAAAAAAATTTGATTTTTTTTTAAATTTTCCTGTCAAAATTAACAGACATTTATAGCAATTCTGCCTGAAAGATGAGTTACTCCAAAAGCAATTCCTCAGACTCCTCTATGAAGAAAGAACTTCTATCCTTGACAACAACATTGCAGGAGATGGCTCTGAAACTTGACAAAATTATTTATTTTTATTTTATTTTACATTTGTTGACCGGGCTAGTCTAGCTGGAGATATTTCCATTTTCAGTAGAGGCCCGGGGAGAAAAGCTCCACTTACTTAATAATAATAATATGTAAAAAAGCAAAATAATAAGCAATGCCACATCCATTAGGAAGGAATTAAAGTAACATTTTAAAGTAAACCATTGGTATAAAAATGTGGAAGATAACATTTACAACATTTATTGGCAGAGTAATAATGTAAAGGAAGAGAGAGAAGATAGGTTACAGGCTAGTAGTAGAGTATTAGTCAGGGTTGCAGCAAGGGCATAACCATTGAAGTTTTAGGTGATTTTAAGATTAAGTTTGAAGAGGGGAAAGAGGAAATAGAGGTAAGGTTGGGTGGCAGCATGTTCCATTGTTTACCTGTGGTGGTGGAGAACAAGGAGTCACCAGCTAAGTTGTTAGATTTGGGTATATAAGCTAGGAGTTTATTAGAGGAGAGGGAATGAAGATTGTTATAGGGTGTGATAAGATTGTTTAGTGTAGGTGTGTTGTTAGGAAGGTAGAAGATTTTGTGAGCAGTTGTTAGTTGTGAGAATAGCGCATTTTGAAGTTCAAGCCAGTCTAGCTGATGTAGGTTAATGCAGTGATGGGTTCTATAGGGCTTACCAGTTACAAACCTTGCAATACTGTTGTAGGCTTTGGTAAGTTTGTTGAGATTGTTTTGCTTTAAATTGGTGTAAATGGGAGAAGCATAGAGGAGGGTAGAGAGTAAATGAGAGTGGGCAACGGTAGTTCTTGCTTTTGGGGTGAGGAAGGGTCTTATCCTATACAAGGAGCCTAATTTTCTGTTAACGGACTTAATGGTGTTATTAATATGATTGTCAAAAGTGAGTTTATTGTCTATTGTAACTCCTAATAACTTGCAGGTCAGATCAGGTGATATCAGGGTTCCATTACTAGCTAGTATGGAGAACTGTATGGGAGGGTCTTGTTGTTGGGAGTAATCAGAAGTAATTTGGTTTTGGCATTCAAGAGTAAGCACCGGTTATTGAACCATGTTTCAACTATGGAGAAGACAGTTTGGCTTAGAGATTTCAGCTCAGGAAGAGACTTAGCACAACAGATGATAGTAGAATCATCAGCATACTGTATGCAGGTGGATTGAGGAATAGCTACATGAAGATCATTTATGAACAGAGAGAAGAAGGGGTCCTAGAATAGAGCCTTGAGGAACTCCTAGTAAGACAGGGAGATATGAAGACAAGTGATTTTGCCACAAAACAGCTTGTTTACGGTTGCTGAGGTAAGACTTGAACCAAAGGATAGAATTAGAATCCAGAGAGGGATTGTAGGGTATTTATAAGTAGGGAGTGATTGACCATATCAAAGGCTTTTGACAGGTCAATGAAGAGTGCAGATGAGAGGTAGTTATTGTTCGGTTGGTGTTAATAGTATTGGTGAAAGATAGAAGGGCAGTGGTGGTGCTGTGAAAGGGTCTAAAGCCATGTTGGCAGCTGGCCAGGATGTTATTTTTAGTAAGGTAGTCTATTAGCTGATGATGGATACATTTCTCCATGATCTTAGCTAGTGAGAGTAGTGCTATGGGCCTATAGTTGGAGTACTCATTAGAGTTTCCTCCTTTATGTAAGGGAATGATTTAATGAGAATAGCTACAGGATGAGCAATTGCTCTGGATGCAAGTTGCAGGTATTCTGCTGGAAGGTTGTCATCAGAGGGTGTACAGGGTTTTAGCTTGTGAATTAGTTTCTGGATAAAGGCTATTGAGATGGGTTTTATCTTGAAAGTAGGAAGATTGTCATGCTGGGAATTAGGTAGGTTAGTGTTTGTAGAAGTTAGCTGTGTGGCCAGGGTTTGAATGGTCTCTGTAAAATAGGTATTGAAGGCATTGGCAATTTCTAGATTGTTTTGTTTTCTGACTCTAGGGGTGGAGGGTACTAGAGTGGCCGGGCTGTAGAAGGTTATTAATGGCAGTCCAAAATTTTGTGGATTCTTAGAGTGAGATTGTTGAAGTTTACTGTAATAGGCTTGTTTGTCAGAGAGAATGGCTTTTTTAGTAGTATTACGAAGTTGTCTAAAGTTTAGGTGTTCTGAGACATCTTTAGTTGCTGTCCATTTAGCCCATGATTTGTTTCTTATAAGTATTTTTTGTTTTGTGTCTTTTGAGAGCCAGGGAGCAGATTTGAACTTTATCCTAATAGATCTTTTGGGTGCGTGGGTATCTAGTATTGTTAAAAATTTGTGGTTAAAGTAGCTGACAGCTTCATCTAGTGGGAGGATTTTTAGGGGACTCCAGTTGCAGGCATTTAGTTCCATTTGAAATAAGTCAGGATTAAAATGTTTCTTAGTTCTGGCAGTAATAAACTTGGGAGGTTTGTTTATGTCATTTTGTGCCTGATGATATATGTGGGCAAGTGGTCACTGATATCATCTGGCAGGGTTCCTACTTGATAGTTTTCTTGTTTATTGACTAGAATCCAGTCTAGGATGGTCTCTTTGTTGTTGGGTTTGTTGATTCTAGTAGTTGAGGTAATAGTTTGTTTAAAGTTATGTAGGTTGATATAAGAAGAGGGATTATTATTGTTGATACTATACCAGTCAGTGTTGACGTCTCCTAGAATAATAGTTTCTTGTGGGTATGTTGAGCAAATCCAGGACAGGGTATCTTCTATATTAGTAATGTTGTGGCCAGGGGTAGGTAGATGCAGAATATGTATATAGCTTTGTTGGAGTTGATTTGAAATTTAGAGATCAAGATTTCAGCTGAGTTATCTTGTGGGTTATGGGGTAGAGGATATAAGAAGATTGTTTTAAAGAGTAAGGCCACTCCACCTCCTTTTACGTTTAATCTGTGATTTCTTAGTATGTTATATCCTGGTGGGGTAATTTGATTGTCAGAGGTCGAGGTTTTAACCAAGTTTCTGTGAGGCAGAAAATATCAAATGAGTAAGTACTGAGAAGGGCATGGAGATTAGTTATTTTGTTATTTAAGCTTGAATGTTAAGATGTCAATTTTAAGGAGTTAGGAAAATTAAGTAGGGTAGGAGTTGGGTGGAGAGTGTATAGTAGATGGAAAGTTAGGTTTAGGTGGGCCAGGGTTAGGTGGATGTCACCAGCTTGTAAGGAGGAATATTTGAGAGCAAGTATGTGGCTATGACTAAGGATGGGTAGGATTTTTAATTTTTTACAGGGTGATTCAGTTTTATGGGAGTAAGTCTGTGATATTTAGCTTGTAGGTAGTTGGAGAGGTGATATTGATGTGTGGGTTTTTGTGAGTAGTTATGCAGGTAGAGGTTTTATTTCAAATAAGGTGATTAGGTAAGTGGTGGTAAGGAGTACTGCAAATGAAGTTAGTGTGTCTGGAAATAGTTATCATGATTCAATGTGAGTAGAGTAGATTTGGAGCTAATAAATAGGCAAGATATCAAAAGTAGAGACTTGGGTGAGGTTATGTTAAAGTGACTGAAGTGGAAAGGAGTATAGAGCAAGTGATGCTGTGGAGGAGAGATGAGAGCAGCTGTTGGGATTCTATGTGAACTGGTAAAGGTTAGTTTATGAGGTAGAGTATAGTAGAGAATATAGGTTAGTGAGTGAAGATGTAAGAGGAATGTAAGAGATAGGAAGTAATATTAGGTACGGTAAGAACTAAGAATGTAGTGGAGTGAGTATGAGACCTACAGTGGAAATGTGAGGGTGGAGTAAGCTAATTGCTGGGTGGGTGTGTTAGGATAAGAGTAAGTGGTGTCAAGTTGTAATTGGGTGTTAGATAAGAGGGTGTGGTCATAGAAGTATAAAGGTAGGACCACTGGGGGTGGGTGGGAATTGGGGGTAGAAACAGAGAAAGAAAAGAGCAGGAGTGAACACAATCAGTCAAGATATAAGAGAGACTAAGTAGTATAGTTTGGAAGGGTGAGTTAGTGAAGTCTGTGGAGAGAGTAAAGGGATACTCTGAGTTACAATTCTGGAGGGCAGAACAAACTGCAAGGGGAAGTCTGTACCTAAAGAGTATAGTAGTATTACAGTCCGAAAGAGCTAACAGTTGGTTCATAATGACAGGAGAAAACTAGAGCGTTGGATGCTGGGAAGCCGCTGGCACGAGGCAGGGCCTTATCCTAGACCACATACAAACACCACACAAAAGTTTGCAAGATAGAGGTGTAAATACATACAGCAGTCTTTAGGCAGACTTTAAGTGTGCTTCAGAAGGTTTGTTAGGGTCCAATATCGCTGTGATAGCTTCAGAAGTTGGGAGTTTCACAGGGCAGGAACCACACCAGGTGAGCAAAGGCACACACACAGCAACAGAGGACAGGCTGATATCTAAGGAT
Organism: Protopterus annectens; assembly: GCF_019279795.1. Taxonomy (NCBI): domain Eukaryota; kingdom Metazoa; phylum Chordata; order Ceratodontiformes; family Protopteridae; genus Protopterus; species Protopterus annectens. Next base: position 287,899,254 of record NC_056745.1, on the reverse strand, counting down.
TAAAAAGGTAAAACTGTTAGGTGCTAGATTAAATATTAACTATGTAGGTTTAAATGTAGTTTTACAGTAGGAATATAACAGTTGGGAAAAAAAAGGAGCAAAGAGAGACAGCTTGAGTAGGCTTATCCAGGAAAGTGCAAGAGAGAGGAGTAGGAGGAGGGAGAGAGAGGTGGAAAGCGGAGTGGTAGTGGAGAAAGGAATAGAAAGAAAGAATATGTAGGATATAGCAGGAGGAGAGAAAATCAGATATGTAGGCTCAGATAACCCTAGATAAACATTGTGATAAAGTGCAAGTAGGAAATCAATATAGCTGAGTAATTATGTTAAACAGTAAGGTAGCAAGCTACAATATATCCAAGAAGGCAGCAAGTAATTCAAGCAAATTACAATCTTATAGTGAGGGTCAAACCGCAGCATTAACAACTAATGTAGCTAGGTAATGTAAAAACCACGCTCAAGGTTATCACAGTAAAAAACGGCTTCAATTCAGGTCACAGTGGCTAACATAATACAAGCCGCATTTACAGTTGTACATGAGGTAGCAACCTGGTAAAAAATACAAAGTTATAAAGTAACAGGAGAATGTATCACTGGATCAAGAAAATGAAATAGTAGTACAGGTAGTATAAGGCTGTCGCTACCTTGTAAAGCTCAGTTTACCACTTGAATGCAAAATCGGGAAAGACAGGAATTCATGTATCGCAATGGAAACAAAAAAGTAGCGACTGCAATTGTAACCATAATCCCAGTATTTTATCAAATGTAGTTCATAAGAATCACCAGAAATAACTAGTGTTAAGGTAATGCACGCTAAACAAAGAGTAGCGACTGCACTTGTATGGACACAAAAATAGATATATATGAACAGAAATCTTCAAAACAGATGGATCTTATACACAAAGAATTACAGCTACAGAAATCTCAAATCTCTGACATGGAACAATCACTCAGTGATGTAGATGGAAGACTCCAAGAAGGAGAAAACAACATAGAATTCCTCCTAAAACAGAATACTGCACTAAAAAATAAGTTGGAAGATCTGGAAAACAGATCAAGAAGGAATAATCTACAAATATTTGGACTTACAAATAACATAGAGGGAAACAATATGGTGAGTTTCTTAACCACTTGGCTTCCTACTGCTTTGAATCTCCCTGAAGCCCTTTCATTTGGGATTAAAAGGGCACACATATGTGCTGTTTCTTCTACTAATAAAAATACTACCAAATTTGTTATAGTTAAATTTATTTCAACACAAGATAAGGAACTAATATTAAAAATTGCATGGTCTAAGTCCCCTATAAAAATAAATGACAGCATCATTCGTTTCGATAGTTATTATTCCTCTGCAGTTATAACTAAAAGAAAACTCTTCTTACCTGTCATTAAAGAGCTAAAGAATAATCAAATAAAAGTGCACCTTTTGTTTCCAGCTAGACTAAAATTATTTCTCACAGATGTAATAAAAGTTTTTGATGACTTGGACATTGCTGTCAGCTACATTAAAACAAATAAAATAATTGACAAACTGGAAGATATGGAATGGACAAATACTACATTAAAAAGAAATGCAGAGAATAACACCTGGAAATCTATGGAAAAGAAGAAAAAGTTAAATGACAAATGACTGTGTACCTTTTGATATATGTTCACTTTTTTAATAATACTTTATATATATTATCTTATCTTTGGAGTTTACAGGTTAGTAACCTTGCTGTTACAAGACATTTCAGCTGAGGAAAGGGAGAAATGGAGAGAAATGTATATAAAAAATAATAATAATAATGTTTAAAATATGTATGTTTGAATATGTAGATGTATATGTGTATATATGTGTGTGTGTGTGTGTGTGTGTGTGTGTGTGTGTGTGTGTGTGTGTGTGTGTGTGTGTGTGTGAGTGTGTGTGTGCATTTGTTTGTGTGTGTGCATGTGTTTGTATGAGTGAGAGTACGCATGTATAAATAGATATGTATATAAAAAAAAAGTCAGAAACTGTTGAGATATATATTTCTAAATGCAGAAATTTCAATAGTATATATTCATATGAAAATTAAGTCATATGTAGTTTGAGAGAGATCTGGTTGATGTGTAGCAATGCATGGGTTTGATGCTGGGAGGGTCGGATTGCACATGACATGTTTCGGCAGCTTTTCCCTGATTCGTTTTGTTGCTTTGTTGAACTCTTTGCCCCTTTCTATAGTCAGTTCTGGGATACTGTTGACTGAGGCACTGGTGATATAAAAAAATGTTATTGCGGTGCTTGATAGGCATACATTTGTTTTTTGTCTAATGCTGTGGTTGCGAGTCTGGAGACACAAACTTTTTTTTTTTTTTTTAACTTCCCACTGAAAAGGACATACAAGAAACTGTCTGAGAATTAAGAGAAAGTTTCATCTAACCTTTAGAACACTTTCTCGAGCCTCAAATTTCTTAGACAGTTAACTCTCATTGAATGAAATGCTCGCACAGCTGTGGATCTGAAATGAATGCTGTGAACTTTGAACTCACACAACAGGAAGCGAATAGAACATTCAAACAATAAAAAGGACATTGCATTAAGCAACTATAAAACTTTAAAAGTAGAAAAAAGAAGAGAAGAAGAACTACATACCCAAGGTACATAATCATATAAATGTTTAACTTTATTATAAAATAACTCTAGTTCATAACAATGCAGAAATGACCTGCTTTTCACAATAATAGGTTTGTGTCATATACAAAACGCTTTTTGAAAAGACAGTGTCTACACAGTTAATGCTTGGTCTCATAATTGAAGGATTGGAATATCTTATATTTATTTACCTACTTATTTATTTATTTACTTCTTTTTTTCACAAGAGGGATCAGGATGCTCTCTCTTGTCCTACTAATAGAGCTCATCATTATTAGGCATTCGATGGTTATTAATATGTCATTTGATGTTTTTATCTATTAGTAACTGCAAAAATCATGCCCTAAAGATCTGATTATATACACATGCTGAACTAGTCATGTAGTCTATATTTAATAGTTTAGTTATTTAAAGAATATGTAATGATTTATCAAAAAATTGGTATATTAAATTCTCTTTCCTAAAGGCTTCAAAACAAAAATAACAGTTTTAAATGGGGTTTGTCTACCTCTCATTATAATATATTATTACAAAAGTACAGACCATTATCACACTAAAGCAGCATTATTAATTGATTACCATGTCCTTAGTTAATGGTTCTAATTCAGAAATTGAGAATGAAGAGATATTACTATGTGTGTGTACTAATTGCTAACTTACTCACTATAAAATATAGAGATATAGATATACATCTCTAACCTATACTGATATACATGTTGTTGATTTGAATGTTTTCAGACATATTGATATGTTTCACCTGCTATACTTCTGTTGCTACTTCATATTATTTCTTTGAAATGGTTATTGGAAAAGTTGTTGACATTCTAAGCTATTTATAAATGTATAAATACAGATATTCCGAATTAATTTGCCTTGGACAGTCAAGCTATCCAGTGGTTTAAATCCTACCTAGATAACAGACAACAAGCAGTCCTTTGGGATAATCAAATATCATCTCTTCTTCCCATCACAATTGGAGTGCCACAAGGCTCAATACTGGGACCTCTCCTCTTTTCTATTTTTATTAACAAACGAAATATGTCCCTTCCTCAATCCATATGTATACAATATGCCGATGACTCAACTCTGATATGTTCAGCATCCTCCCCAATAACGCTCCAGACCACTACACAACAAGTCTTCACAGCAGCTGAAAACTGGTTCTATCAGCATGGCCTCTTACTAAATCCCAAAAAGACTAAATTATTACTTTTTACCCCATCACAGAAATCTTTAACCTTTACCTTCAATATAATGTCAAACAATGACACAATAATATCCCCTGACTCAACTACCAAACTTTTAGGTGTCACAATAGACCATAATCTCAACTTCGATGCTCATATTAACTTAACCATCAAGTCAGTCAATAGAAAACCTGGAGCTCTCTATAGGCTCAAACCCTTCCTAACTACCTTAGCTAGAAGTACTTTAGCTCAAACATACTTACTCTCTACCCTTCTTTATGCCTCACAGATTTTCACAAACTTATCAAAAGCTAATTTCAATAAATTAGCAGTATCCTATAATAATATTACAAGATTTGCCACAGGAGCCCCTTTTAGAACCCATTATTGCTGTAATCTGAAACAACTAGGCTGGCTGGAACTACAAAATCAAATACGACTACAGCAACTTACCATCACCCACAAAATCTTCTGTCAACCTTCTAACACCACAATACTTAGTACCCTTATTACTCCTTATAGAAATCTATCATCCTTGCACTCCGCTACAAAGCTACTAGCAGCACCCTATAAATCCAACAACAAAGCTGGAGACTGTTTGTTCGCCAGCTGTATTGCACCTATCTGGAACAAGCTCCCTCATGAACTCACCACTATTATTTCTCTACCCACTTTCAAGAAGCAGCTAAAAACTCTGCTTAAGTCTCAATGGCTCTGTCCTTGTACTAACCCTGACTAAACTATTATTCATCTACCCTTTTCACCCCCTCAAACCTTTTCTAGGTTAGTATAGTATTAGTGTTTGAACCATCAAAAATCAGCTAAATCCTGTGCTTAATTCTTATTAGATCTGTCCTTTACAAACCTTGACTAAAACTTTCTATTCTCTATTTTCTCACCCTTATATTCTCCCTAAAAAAAAAAAATTGCTTGCTGATTCTCAGTATTGTAAAGTATTTTTGCCAGTAATACTTATGAACCAGTTTTTTTTTCTTTGTATAATATTTCTTATTTGAATGTATAACATACTTGATTTTACTAACCCATTTTTATTGTGGAGCTTTTCTCCCCGGGCCTCTACTGAAAATGGACATGTATCCAGCTAGACTAGCCCGGTCAACAAATGTAAAATAAAATAATAATAAATAATAGCAGAACAGACCAGACTATGAAAACTTTACTTAATATTTTGATCTCAATTATTGAAGTTGATTAAATTCATGATCCTAATTTTAGAGTTTTATAAATGCGTTTTCCCTTTTTCTTTATATTAATGTCATGTATGCCTTGAATGAAAATAGCGATAGCAACAAGTAACAAATTGTCTAGTAATTTTACATGTGTAAGACCTAAACTATTAATATGATTCCAATTATGGGAGCACTTTCTTTAATAAACATATTTAATATTATAATACACACTTAGTAAATTAATTCTACATGTAAATATCATAGGTCTTTAAATATGATTAAAAGCATTTAAAAAGCTATGATGCATACATCAAACAGAAGATTTATCCTTGTAATACATTATTAAATACATTAATAATTTGCTCTATCTATATTACATCTAAATAAATCTTAATATAAATATTTGAAATTATTATAATAGAAAATAGATAAACACCTTGAGTTATCAATTTTGGTACCTAATTCTGAAATACACATAAACATCAGCTTTTTATACATTTTGTCACAAATTTATATTGTTAAATTTCAAATTTGGCAGAGGGAAGTTAGCTGTTGCTGGTAAGGGGGTGGTTGATTCAAACAGTTTCTGTTTGGTCAGGAGTCTTTGAACTCCATGAAGTGGATAAGAATGCATATAATCTTTATTTATCTGTACATAGATCTTATTTATTTTATAGTGTCTACTTCAAATAAAAATTTACTTTATTAATTTTCTTTTTAATTAGATCACAATTTGGCTGTTCTTTCACAAATATAGTAAGAAGAAACAAACATGAATAATGCTGGCTATTTAGAGACTGCAAATGTAATTCTAATTCTAATAAAACATTTACTAATATAAATGTCAACTTTAAAATGTATTTCCATTAATGTTAATGGACTGAATAATAGCTACAAAAGAGGGAATCTATATAAATATTTAAATATTTTCAATCCAAATGTAGTCCTTTTACAAGAAACACATATATTAAAAGAATACATAGATACACTTAATAATAAAAAATATACAGTGCTATCAAGTTCACATTATCAACAAAAAAAGAGAGGTGTTGCTATTTTATGGAAGAATACAATTCCAATTTCTAAAATATTAAATACTTATAGTGATGATAAAGGTATGTTATGTACTATCACATTAGAACTTAATAAAAGGATATTCACTTTTGTTAATGTATATTGGATACCGGGAATAGCTATTCATACAGTCAAACAACAGCTAGATCAAATAATACACCTTTCCAAAGGAAACATCATATTTAATTGTATAGTAAACGAAAAAGACTCTACTGCTTTCAAGAAAAGGATGATTACATCATCATCAAAAAAATTGACTGAATTTATTGAATCATATCATATGAGAGATATTAATGATCTTGCAGAATTCAATTCACTTTTTTATACATACTATTCTCTGAGACATTGAATGTACTCCCGAATTGACAGAATTTACATATCAAACCAATTAATTAATAATCTAAAAGGGATTAGAGTACAAACATGCCCATTAACGGATCATAATGCAATAACTTTTGAGTTGCTAATGTATTCCAACTGTTTCCCTCAAATTAGAAGAATACCAGCATATCTAACCACACTACCCGATTTCAAAAACTTTGTTAACTCTGAAACAAAAAAAATTATTAAAACAAACAGTGTTACAGGTACTTCAGTCATATATATATGGGTTGCCTTGAAAGCTTACCTATACGGGAGAATAATTAATTGGTATCTTAAAAAAAAGTTATGGGATAAAGAATTAAAATCTCTTCAAGAAAAAAATGATAAAGCTAAATTACAAAATCAAATATCTAAATCTAATAGGACTGAGGAAATCAATATCTTGAATAATAAATACTTAGAAATCTTAAATCATAAAACCAAGATTAATTTAGAAAAAATTAAGCTCATAAATTTCTCCACTAATCCTAAATCATTAAAGAAACTAGCTGTTAAAACCAAAAAAAAAAACTAAATAAAATATATCATATTAAAGAGATTTATTCTGAAAAAAATAAGAAGATCGTAAAAGATTTGGGAGATATGCTAATGGAATTTAAACATTACTTAACTAAGATAAATCAGAATTCAGACATTTTGGATTCAAAAGTTAAAATAAGTTATTTTATTAAGAAATACACTAAAAATAAATCAGGGGAACAACAAATTAAAGCATTAGATAAACCAATCTCTCTCCCAGAAATTAAAAATCAAATTAACAACTTAAAACAGAGTAAGGCTCCAGGTAATGATGGGATCATATCAGAAATATATAAATTATTTTCTAATGAGCCACTAGCTTTATTACACCAAGTCTTTACTAAATGTCAACAATCATTTACTATTCCTCCCTCTTGGAAATATTCTCTTATCTCTCCTATTTTGAAAACAGATAGAGAACCATCTAAATGTTCTTCATATAGGCCAATATCTCTTAAATGTTGACTATAAAATCTTTATGACCATTTATACAAACAGAATTAAGAAATTTCTACCTGGACTAATTAATGTGGATCAAACAGGTTTTATTTTAAATAGGAATACATTTGATAGTATTAAAAGGATATTAACCATTACTGATTATGCTAATGAATCTAAGAAGAGCTTAACTTTATTAAGCTTAGACATAAATAGTGCCTTTGATTCAGTTAACTGGGAATATTTATTTCTTACTTTGGAAGCATATAATTTTTCTGGCAAATTCATTAATTTAATATCCCAACTATATAAGAGTAGCCAAGCAAATATAAAAATGTGTTCATACCTATCTGACAAAATACCAATATGCAAAGGAACCAAACAGGGTTGTCCCCGTTCTCCTTTATTATTCACTATTATAATGGAACCCTTAGCTAATTATATAAGAATGAATAGAAATATTGGGGGAATCAGTCTAAATGCAGAAACAACATCCAAAATACAATTATTTGCTGATGATATTTTATTAACAGTTGATGGAACAAATAAAACTTTTGAAACTATATTTGATTTTATGGAAAAGTTTAAAAAGATCTCAGGTTTAACTTTCAATGATAATAAAACAAGACTACTTTCTATCACTTCAAACACCAACATTTGGGAACAGAAATATAAAAGATATTTGGTTAATAAAGAAGGCTTAAAATATTTAGGCATCACATTATCAGAGAATATGGAAGATATATCTAAATTAAACTACACTAATTGTATTTCTTCCATCAATAATTTAATAAACAATTGGAAACATATCCCGTTTATGATGGAGGAAAAACTATCAATCATCAAAATGATCATTTACCTAAGATTCTTTACATTATCCAATCTACTTCATTAATCCCATCGAAAAAATAAATCAAGGAATTTAATTCATTAATCTTGAAATTTATGTGGCAACCAAATAAACCTAGGATATCAATTACAAATCACATGAGAGATTGGTATTTTGGTGGTATAAGCCTCCCAGATTTAGAACTATATTCTATCTCTTCAGTAATCAAGACTTTCCTACTATTATTAAATAAAAACTATACAGCTAAATGGAAAGAATTCCTAGAAGTTCTTTGTTTTGATATAAATGAAAATACCAACTCCAATACATTTAGTTTTAAATAATCCTTTTAACCAGATTATTGAAAGTTATTTAACTTTAAACAAGTTCCCCAACAACTTAACTCACTATATGAAACATTTACTGAAAGATTTTTGAAGCTTTATATATAAAATATACCTTATAAAAGCTGGATATTCATTTTGTTTCCTATTGCGTACACTAAAGGTGTTATAACCTCTTCTAATTTGGCTAATATCTTAATATTGAAAGAAAAAAAATCTTATTTTTTGGTTCTAGTTTATTCAAGATGATAACTTAATTATATTATAACAGTTGATAATAAAATATGGACTAGATAGAACTACATGGGTTCAACTTCAATCTTTTATGAAATTTATGTCTAATAAAATTAACTTAATTCCACAACATGCAAGATCATCAATACCTAAATTAATAAAATTCTTTACTTCTTACATACATCAGAATGTAACTATAGATTGTAAAATATCACCTATCTACAGAATAATTAATAAAGAAGTAAAAAATATACTAGAAAACTATTGGAATTATTTTACCACAATAAATAATATGACACCCACTGAATTGGATAAAAAAATAATTCTAGAATCATCTAAACACACTACTTCATCTCTTAGATGGAGAATTTATGCATGGAAATTTATAAATAGAGTTTTTTTATACACCTCACAAATTAGAATTGATTAGCAAGAATAAAAGTTTATGTTGGAGATGTAAAACAGGCTCTAAACCAGATTGGTCACACGTTTTACGATTGTACAATTTTAAAGAAATTTTGGGAGAAAAGTAATAGTCTCCTTCAAACACTTTTCACAGACAATTTTACATTAACTAAATCCTTAATTCTTGTTAATACTCCAATTCCCAAATGTGTAAGAAAAGTTAAGTATCCTCTCTTATGGTCTGTCCTAACAGCAGCTAGAAAAAAAAATAACCAGAAACTGGAAATCTGAATATACTCTTTCATATGATGAATTCAAAAATATTCTTGCTGAAATGTGTTTGTTAGAAATGATGACTATCAAATCAAGATCAGTTAAAATACCTTTTTAATATAATATGTGGTCCAATTTAAAAAAATATTCTAAAGATACTAGTATAGTTTGATAAAATTAGTATGGTTCTTTTGATACTCTGTTATATTGTTATACTTAGACACTGATGTGAATACTTTAGTTAACCTTATCTATTGTTTATTTATTTGTTTTTGAATTGCAAGTTATTTCCTTTATGAATGTCTGTAAATAAAATTTATTGTTATAAAATCTTAATGAAATGTTTAAAAAAATTGGAGCTAAATTTGTTTGGCCAGTAGATTTGCTATATCTGCTGGATCATTACAAATAGTTCAGCACATTGTTGTATATTGCTCTTGAAGTTGGAGACATAGCTGAAGAATGTCTTGTGATTGTCCTTGGCCTGGAGGCTATTTTACCTCAAATTTGGCTTTGTAGACTTTATTAAGCCCCCAATTTGCTTGCTTAGATTGATGAGGGAGTTTTACTTTGCTGGACATTGCACTTCCCAATTTTTGCCAGAATTTTCTTTTGTTATACAACTTATTGATGTTGGGAACCCAATAGGATGGGTAGGTGCAGTAAGTTGTCTGTATCTGGCACCAGCCCACCCATTAACGTGATTTTGTGCACAGCTTTCATGAACAATTCTACATATTTAGAGATTATCTTAGAGTCTGGGGGGGTGAAATTTTGCTACAGTATCACTTAATAATGGGAAGTTTGTCTTAGAATAATTCCTAAAAGTTCCAAGATTAGCTAGGGTCCTGGGTTTTATTTTTATTTCAAGGTAAACATGTTTATGGCCCAGCCTAACCAGTAAGGACATTACACCAAGGATAGGGGTGCAATGATACAGTAACTGTTGTTGTTTTTCTTGTAGTTGTTGTTGCTGCTGCAGTAAGCCTTCAAATGTAAAAATGCAAATGAAGGTAAACCAAATTGCATTATAGCTGAGGTTTGCTCACATTACTTAGATGCTTTGATCCATCAGTTAAGGATGCATTGTATATCTTTACAATGGACCAAAGTCCATGGAGCCTTTCACAGAAACAAATTAGAGGTGCAGCAGAGGGCATGATGGCAAGTGTATATCAGTTCAATAAAGCACTTTTTAATTGGAACACATTCTGCCAAAACAAATATATTCATCAACTAATTAAATAAAAACAATGATTATTTTTGTAAGGAGCATGTTTCCCTCTACTGTTCTTATACCTGGAACATTACATATATTAAATCCAATGTCACAAAACATTGGGGATAAGGAGAAACTTCCTTAGCCCCATTGTTCATTGATCTTACTCTAATTCACAGTTTTTTATTTTCTCAAATATCCCTTACATTGTTTCTGTCACACCTTCTCTTTATTCTACCATGCTTTCTGCCATCTGCAAGAGAATTAGTATTTATAAACTCAACTAACCTATCACGCAGAATGCCTGACATGATCTTATATGTGGAAAAAAGCATACACAATTTTCACTTTTCTTTCATTAGAGAAGTTACTAAGTATTATAAAAAATATTATACAGATAGATGTGCCATGATAATAATAGATTTGGTAGCAGTTACATAAACTGTAAGAACATGAAACTATTTAATACTTAAATCAGAATCATTCTTCTTGCCTGATAATTTAATTTCATTATCACTCGCATCTCAGATTTAGAAGGGAGCATGAGTATTACAGGATTAACCACAACTTGTGTTAGTCAAAATTCCCATTTTACCCCTGGAAAGAAATAGAAAGACAGTCCTTTATTGCATATTATACAATGGCAACACAGGAAAACTGAGAAACGTGTACGCTGATTGGCCAATCCACCGGTGTGCACATTGTAAATCCAAAGTAACCAAACTAAAAAGTCTGGCTACTAATGTATCATGCAGCAGTGAATACAGTATACAGAATTCATAACCAACATTCTCCACAAAATGATCCTCTCACTATATTAAAACTTCCTTTCCATACTTTTCAGCAGCACTCGTGGCCAAGCAGAATAACTCTCTCTATAATTAAATGACACAATAGAAGCAACAAATCAAAAGCTTAAACTCATTAGGAAAGTGTAGCCTTAATCTGCGATAAACTCCCAAATGTAAAACCAGTAACCAACAAATGCACTTACACCAACATCACTACGATTAATAAACGAACATGCCCCAGGCAGTAGCAGATCATACATCTTTTACAGACTTCAACTTGCCAGCTATAACAGATTTTCCCCACCAGCATTATTTTTGTAATACATTTTTTTGTAAATAAAGCAGTAACATATTAGAAACAAAATACTTGTAGTAGCGTGAATTCTGATCAAACGATTGACATGCACTCGACAGTATATTTTAGAGAAAATAAGCGTATGCTGTATTTGGTGGTTTCCAACACAGGTACCACATTGCAGTTTATTTTGCCTGTGATAGCTACCCGCAATTAAGGAACCCTAAAAGGTATGCATTAAAAATAAAGGCAGCACACCCCCTCCCAAAAAAAAAGCACTCGCCTCAATTTAGCTCCACTATTCCATGAGCCGAACAAATCAGAATGGCAGGCAAAGGGTCAGTAGAAAGCAAACCATCTCCTATGTTAACCAAATCCCCACTTTCATAATCCATATTTTTCCGCATGCTAAAAACTGTATCAGAGCCCCAAGTATTACTGCGATCACAACAATATACCATACCTATTTACCTCACAACTCCTACCCACAGCATGCCTCCTTCAAGTAAATGACTAGATATCCATAAACCTCACAGTTAGCATAAGAACCATTTTACTAAGAGCACACACTTAAACAGACACACCATATATAACTTCCACAACCAGCATATTCCTTCTAAAACCACATACTACATCACCATCTTGTGACCAATTAATAAAACTACATTAAAGGATCTTTTTAAAAGTTGTTGTGCATTAAAACTGGACCAGATATGTAACATAACTATAGATTAATAAAATATAACTGCACACGTTATCACGTTCTAAAGTACTTAAACTGTATTTTACCCAGCACCACCTACCCCTGTTTGATAACATCCCTTCAAAAACCTGCACGAGCCTTCTTAAACACAAAGACTACAAAGTCAGACAAGAAAAAACACCAAAATGAGAGACACCATACATAAAAAAAAAATGTAAGTAAACTTTGAACTAATAAGTGATAGCGAAATTGAAGAAATATTTAACAACATACCAGAAACCATGATGAAACCATCAACAAGCAAGGAAGTTCTCCAACTACAAGAACAGGAAGTACTACAGCATAACACGTCCCATAGAGAAGACAACAGTGTGACAAGTCATACACTTCAAAAAGGTAAAAAAAAATTAAAAGCCTCTTCCACATAGAAACCTAACAAAAGACATGCAGAAAAAACTCCTAAAGAAATAGAAACACTAGAATTAGAAAAAGAAGAATCAAGTACAAGAAAACAAACACAGTGGGCTATAAACATATTTCAAAACAAACACAGAGGGCTATAAACATATTTCAAAACAAACACAGTGGGCTATAAACATATTTCAAACAAACACAGTGGGCTATAAACATATTTCAAAACAAACACAGAGGGCTATAAACATATTTCAAAACAAACACAGAGGGCTATAAACATATTTCAAAACAAACACAGTGGGCTATAAACATATTTCAAAACAAACACAGAGGGCTATAAACATATTTCAAAACAAACACAGTGGGCTATAAACATATTTCAAACAAACACAGTGGGCTATAAACATATTTCAAAACTGGCAAAAACAAAAAAACTACAACATAGACTTGCTCACTATTACACCAGAAAACTTAAACACAATACTTAGAGAATTCTATGCTACAGTACAAAACAGAAAAGGAGAAGAATATGTAATAAGTTCATTTGTATCCTTATCTGCAGGACTTAACAGATATATAAACAACCCACCATTAAATAGAAAGATTAACATAATAACAGATATAAGTCTAACAAATGCAAATACCGTATTTAAGTCAGTACTTAAAAATTGAAAAAGACAAGGAAAAGATACCAGCAGAACACCTCCACCCACTCACAATACAAGAAATAACACAACTGAGAAACAGCCAAGTACTTTCCCCAAACACAGTAGACGGACTCGTAAGAAAAGTCTGGTTTGATATACAGCTACACTTCTCGTGACATGGAATAAAGGAGTATGATACCTCACAGAAGACAGTTTTACAATAAAGAAAGATACAGATGGCACAGAATATGTAACAAAAAATTTTAACGAACATACAAAAAAACACAAAAAACATGATGGTGTTACAAAACATTTGCTTAGAGGATTCATGTTTGAAAACCACACAGACCCTTTATGTCCTGTAAAAAGTTTCAAAAAATTCTTACAAAAAAAGCCTCTAATACAAAAGAACTGTTCCTCCACCCAAAAAGACATCCACAACATGTACTTGACAAAATAGAAACATGGTACTCAACACAACTGATGGGAATAAATTATCTTTCAAACATGTTGCCAGAAATCTGCAAACAAGCAAACCTATCAAAGAGATACACAAACCACTCTTTAAGAGCAACAGCAGTAACATTACTGTCACAATCAGGGATGGAAGCACGACAAATAATGACTGTGACAGAACATAAAAGTGAAACATCACTATGATCCTATTACCAACCATCAGTAGGTGAATTTAAAACATGGGGAAAAATAATATCTGGAACACAATAAGAAACACCAAAAAATCCAATACATGAAGATAATATCAATAATACAACAGACCAAGCTGAACAAACGGCCCCCGTGACCAAGTCACGCCAACCGTGAGTAAATCCAGCATTACCCACACCCAGTCATGGTTTATTGCTATAGAGAATCATGACAGTGGAACCCATCTGCAGTCAACATCACTTCTGAGATGGTTGTAGGGAAGGATGCCACAAGGTTGTATCCAAGCATATGGACAAATGTGGCACTCCATGTCGGGGATGGGTAATGTATAAAACAAACCAACAAACCAGTACCTTATATGTTATTGGCTACCAGCCTTTCCTGATATATCACCCTCAGTGGGTGTATTCTGACATCTACTTCTGTAGCTGTACTGACCAATAACATAAAGGAGACCTACCTCATGAGGGACCAGCTGCATTTAAATAGGGTACTCAACGGGGATATAGCTAAGGGCAATAATCATCTTACTGGTTAGTGCAACAGGAGGAGAATTTTATAATGTTAAAACCAGTGTGGGTTTTCTTAAACTCTTTTTAAGTCTAAGTTCTGGAGTGACCATTTTTTCAGCTACCTTGCAACTAGTATATGTATGACAAAAAAGTGACCGTCTCAAAACCACCTAGGAATCTATTCAATACATTTACAAACAGTGCTCCTGTCGTTTAGAAAATCAGCTTCCAGTACAAATCTACAATGATGTGACAGTTGTTGAATATATAATTTATGTGATACACTTAATCAAAAATCAGCAGTAAATACATATTGGTATAATCTCGAAATAAAGTAGAATTTTTAATAAAGTTATCTCTCACACTTGAAAATATTACTTATTCTTTAACAACAAATAATCAATGAAGCCTGAGTTTTTTAAATAACAATCATTTAGCATTTATAAATGGGAATGGGAAATGGGAAAGAGTAGTGGAAGCTAGGTTAAGAAGGGACGTGATGATTAGTGATCAGCAGTATGGTTTCATGCCAGGAAAGAGCACTACAGATGCAATGTTTGCTCTGAGAGTGTTGATGGAGAAGTACAGAGAAGGTCAGGAGTTGCATTGTATATTTGTGGACATACAGAAAGCATATGACAGGATGCCTAGAGAGGAGTTGTGGTATTGTATGAGGAAGTCGGGAGTGTCAGAGAAGTATGTAAGAGTGGTACAGGATATGTACAAGGGTAGTGTGACAATGGTGAGGTCTGCGGTGGGAGTGGCAGATGTGTTTAAGGTGGAGGTGGGATTACATCAAGGATCAGCTTTGAGCCCTTTCTTATTTGCAATGGTGATGGATAGGTTGACAGACGAGATCAGACAGGAGTCCCCGTGGACTATGATGTTTGCAGATGACATTGTGATCTGTAGTGAGAGTAGGGAACAGGTGGAGACGACCCTGGAGAGATGGAGATATGCTCTAGAAAGAAGAGGAATGAAGGTCAGCAGGACTAAGACGGAATATATGTGTGTGAATGAGAGGGATAATAGTGGAATGGTGAGGATGCAAGGAGTAGCGGTGGCGAAGGTGGATGAGTTTAAATACTTGGGATCAATAGTTCAGAGTAATGGTGAGTGTGGAAGAGAGGTAAAGAAGAGAGTACAGGCAGGATGAAGTGGGTGGAGAAGAGTGTCAGGAGTGATTTGTGACAGACGAGTACCAGTAAGAGTGAAAGGGAAGGTCTACAAGAGGGTAGTGAGACCAGCTATGTTATATGGGTTAGAGACAGTGGCACTGACAAAAAGGCAGATGTTTGAGCTGGATGTGGCAGAGTTCAAGATGTTAAGATTTGCACTGGGTGTGACGAGGGTGGACAGGATTAGGAATAAGTATATTAGAGGGTCAGCCCAGGTTGGAAGATTTGGAGACAAAGCCAGAGAGGCAAGATTACGTTGGTTTGGACATGTGCTGAGGAGGGATGCTGAGTATATTGGGAAAAAGATGCTGAAAAGAGGAAGGCCTAAGATAAGGTTTATGGATGTGGTGAGAGAGGACATGTAGGTGGTTGGTGTGACAGAGCAAGATGCAGAGGACAGGAAGAAATGGAAACAGATGATCCGCTGTGGCGACCCCTAACGGGAACAGTCGAAAGAAGATGATTTAGCATTTATAAAGCACTGATATCAGCATGTTAGAAAAATTAATTCACCTAAATGTGTTTATTCTCATTAAAATAATCATAAACTATATAGTTTTAAGTTTCATTTGCCTGCACTAAGAATTGAATTGATGTAGTGCACTGAGTAATGAGTGAGCTGAAACTAATGTTCTTTAAATAAAGTAGCAAATTTCTGTGATCAGAATAGTAAAATATTTATCTATAAACAATATAGATGAAAATGACCAATGACTCATCACTTGCATAGTGATAAATAAAGATGGAAACTAAGTGGTTTATTACAAATAAAACAGTTCATTATAGTGTAAGATGGTTTAAATTTTATGTCGCCAGTTAACGGCTACTTTAAAAGCATTTCTAATCTACAGTCTATGATTTTTTTTCCCTTAGGATTAAATCGTTTACTTAGCAATGGATGCTATGAAGCAGCATTTCCCCTGCATGAGGTAATGTTTTTTTTTTTTCTTTTTAATGGCAAATCAAATGACTCTAGAGTAATCTAGTTAATACACATTCATATCTTACAAAGTATACAGCATCCAGTAAAACTTGAACAATATAGCATTTGGAGATCTTGTTCCTATTAAGATTCGTTTTTAGTTTGATTTTTGTAAGTGCGAAAACATCCATCCTGTCTTTCAAAGCTTTTAAAAAGGCTAATGTTTTGTATGTATCCTGATAACTGTGGCATATTGAGAATTATACATAGCTCTGTAAAAGCAAACTGAAACTCTCTATGTAAAATGATGGCACCCTAGCTGACACACAAGACTTGATATTTCAAATCCTGGCACTTCAAACATTAAACAGTGAGTTCAGTGAAAAAAATCCACAACTCACTGTTCCACCTTTAAAGTGCTTCATGCAGTAGAGACTTTATGCCTTAAACACCTTAAAGTGGAACAAAGTCCCACTGTTTATATATACTGACTTTAGGACTACTGTACCTCAGAATAGGGACAATATTCAGAGATATTGCATTGTTGGACTTACCAAACATGTATTTCCACATCTTCTCACTTGCAATTCATCAGTTCTTGTCCTTGAGTTTGACTGTCACCTGAAATGGCTGTGTATTTGTAGAGTATTTCACTCAGAGCATGTTTTGCACTGTGGACATTGCTTTTACTATGAGTGAATGAACTCCCCAAAACACAATCAGCTAAAAATAGCTTCCTGAAAACACTGTTTTCAATGTTTTACATGGGCTATGCCCCCTGTACCCCCAATGTGTGGGCTGTGACCCCACCCCCCATTAATGTAAACAATTCCACAGTCATACTAGAAGTGAGGAAGGGGCAAACATCCAGAAATAGCACTTTGTGCCTGAACAATTCCCTGACACTGCAAGCATTTCCATTGAAAAACATTGTCAAGAACTTATTCCCAGGAAGGTGAGGTATGGGAACTTTCATGGAGCAGTAGTATACCCAGAAGTACTCTGCCCATGAATGCAATAAAGTGGTTTCAGTGACTCATCCAGGGAAAATAAAAAGTATATTTATAATAAAGTAATTGTTTGCTAATACAGAAAAAAAATCAAGCTTTTTTTGGTGAGCATACCTTAGGTGACATTACTTAATATTATGGGTGCATTCACATGCTTATCTCTTTGAAAGCTGGTTCATTTCCAAAATACATAATAGAAAAAGGCTGCAGACTATATAAGGGATAAGTTAAAACTCACTTTTAATCAGCGAACCAGTCCTTAAAATCCAAAAACACTTTCAAGTTGCAAAAGTCAATCCTTCATTAAAATTCCAGAAAGTAGAAATCCTTCTAAAACAAAACAATATATATGCTTTCATTTTTCAGTGAAAACTTTATCAGATAAATGATGATACTTCCTTCTCCAATTTTATATGTCATTCATAAAAAAAGAGCCAATCATTTGTATAGAACTCAGTCACATGTTCAGCATACCCCCTTTAGGAACTAATCACCTCTTATATCGCAAATTCCTTCAACTTCAGTAAACATGAGATGGCTGCATATTCATTAATTCCTGGAGCTATGGTGGCATTCAGATGTAATTGCCACTGCAATTCTAGTTTTTCAAGATAAAGAGACCAAGGCCCATTTCTTTTATCAACTTGTACCTGATCAATAATAAAAAAAGAAAATGAATGTTCAGGATTTTCTTCCATATGTTTTGCTAATGCATTTGTTAACTTCTGCTTTCTCATATCATAAATATGTTCATAAATCCTATCCCAAAGTCACTTATCAGTCTTTCCAATGTAAACACAGGTACACTGGGAACATACTGCACAATAAACAACTTTCATAGAATTACAATTAAAATGTCCTTTTGGTCTTTTCATAATACCATAAATCTTGAACACATCTCCTTGCAAGATATATACACAACAGGGGCAAAATCCACATGTTTTCATCCTGTAGTTACGATTCAACTGATGTATTCTCCTCTCAAAAACTTGTTAAAAATTCTTTCCTTTTTAGAAAGTAACTTTTGGGGTTGGACCAATAAAATCGCTAATCTGATCTAAAGTAATCCAATTCTTTTTAATAATGTCAAAAATTGTATAACAATCATCCGAAAAAGTAACCATAAATGCATTACAATAGTCTTTAGTTTGTATAGATGCAGGTCTCTCTGGTTGTACAACTTTGCATGCATTGTCAATAAATTGGTTTTCTTCTGTCTGAATGTTATTAGCCAAGATTGGAACAAAATACCTCCATTCTCGCTTATTCACCACTTCCATCATAATATTTTTAATGAAGGAATAAGGATATCCTCTCTTTAAAAATATATCCCTTAATAACTGACATTCGTCCCAGAAGTTCAGTTCATTCGATACCATATGGGTAGCTCGAACAAATTGCCCTTTGACAACTGCTTTTTTCTGAGTCAATAGGTGGGCACTGGAGAAATGTAGATTAGTGCTATATTTTGCTCAAAATAAAATACCTCAATAAAGTATGCAGAAAAAAACATAGAGCAAATTTCAAAATGGAACAATAGAGCATAACAGTAGCTATTCCTGAGCTCCTTCCCCCTAGAGCTAGCCATAGTTTGCTGTTGAAGGAGATTCCATTATGTGCTAGCTTGCATAATGACAGTTCAGCATACTAAATTAAACTGCAAAAATGGTTTAGCGCAGCCCTCCTTTTTTGAGCATGCCATCAGTGTTAGCAAACTGATGCTTTCATTCCAGACTCTAGGCATGGCCTACAGATGAACACCCTGTATATATTGGTTTCTCGGTTTAACTGTTAAGCAATAACTAATGCGTGAGTGTGTGTTTATGAGGATTTACCCATAGTTGGGTGTGGTTTGATCACAACGGCAAGTCATTATTTAGATACTTCACTCTTCAGTGATTTGTCATGAAAGAATACATTTTATAAGGAACAGACTAAAAATATGAGGAGAAAGTCTATACATTTGAGAGGTATACCTCCATGGCATACATGGATAGAAGAAATTCTAGCCGATCAATGGTAGTTTATATACGTGATTTGCAATAGGCATGCAGGTTGGTCTGTCCAATCAGCATGCTCATTTCTGAATAGTAATTACACTTCATTGTATAATTGCAACAACCAAAAAATAAAAAACTGCAGTCACTGCAGCTGCATGAAACAAAAACTGCACTGTGATGAGGAGTTTGTAATAAGTGATAGTTCTGCATCAGTCTGCTTGGGTATGACGTTAACACTCACAGACTTTGTATAACTAATTATAATAACTCTTTCTGTCAAACTTGCCAACAGTGTAACTTATCAGATATGCGAATGAGGCCACCTATCTGAACCCAAGTCTCTCAAACTTTAGAAGCTCTCGCTCATATATTTGAGTTTCTTGAAATAAATCATGTCAACATTTTTATTCTTTTTCTAAAATGTGAAAGGTCTAACCAGCACTTCTTTGTGAACACTAATAAGGTGTTCACCTTCCACAAAAGATGTTTACAACATGTCATCTACCTCAAGCCAGGTCAACACTGATCTCCAGAAAATGAAAAATGCGCAATAGGCTATATATCTTCTCAAGAACCAAAAGTATAATGTACCTCATTGCAAAACCAGCATCTTTAAAGGTAAGCATGCCCAACTACATAAAGCACAGTGAAAAAATCCTGTAATCCACGGTAAAAAGCCAGTCCAGTTTCATAAGGCAGTGTGCTCCCAGCTTGTTGCTATTCTTGCTGCTTTTATGGCTATAAGTAAACTCCCTGAGGCTTCTTTGGGTTAAGAACCTTTGTAGGAGGTGCAAGTATGTCTGCTTCTGACTCAGCTGCTGGTGTCTGAGGACAGTCTGTTTGGATTCTGGATCCAAAAGACCCTTAGCATACAGTCTCTTCACACAGACTGTACATAGTTAAAATTCTAGAGTCCCTCAGTAGTAAAGGTTTGTAGTGTGTGAAGGTAATAAAGTTAAGCTTTGAAACCACTTTTTTTTTTAATTTGCATAAGTTGTAGCTTTCTTCTCTTGCTCACTGCGATATAAAAATGTTAAGTAGTTTCCTTGTACCATAATGCTACTTTGAGCACAGACCAATTTTAGAACCTCTTTTTCTACTTAAATTACTAAAATTTGGCTATGATAGATAGATGTTTAGCCAAAGCACATGTGGCAGCCACCATTGCAAAGTCACATTTTCCCTCAGTGTAATATACTCAGGAAGACCAAGTGCTCTCAGATTAGAATACCTTCCTCTATTGTCTGTGTCAGCAGTGTTTAACAGGCAGGATTGCACTAATTTTAATAAGAATACATTGTAACATTCCATGTCTTAAAGACAAGGTCCAAGGTCAATGGTTTTATACATTCACAGATGCATAGATATTCCAAGGCCTCTGAGTCTCATGCCTATCTTAACCTCCCCAAGACCGTCCCTCAGGAAGCTCATCTCTTCTCTGGGAAGGCCAAACTAATCAATTAGTCATGGAGTAAATTTGAGGATAGCCATCCAATTATCTAGTTTATGAGTAAATGAAGATAGTCAGTTGCACTGCTTAATATGTAAAAGGTTACTCCAGACAGTTATAAACCTGTCCCATCACTGTGTTTTATATACCTTTTGGTGAAGATTTAGGTCCCTGGTTCTAACACTGGTGGAGACATTGGACTTGTAGAGAAAAAGTAAGTCCAGGGCAATTGTGTCTCTAGTGGTGTGGTAAGAAAGACAAAGATCACCTCTCAAAAATCTGCAAGACAGTAAATAAAGGCATAGTGCTTACAGCACCTCTTGGTAGCTCAAGGAGTTTAGGCCTGTGATATTTTGGGTTAGGGATCTTTGTGGTCTTTCGAAGTGTTTGATATATACAGTGAGATACATACCAAAGAGTGTGTTGTACTCAATAACTTCCCTAATCAATGTAGGTATAAGGGAGTGATTACCTCATGAGATCTTGATGATAATCCTCTGGCAATTAGCTGGGCTAAATAAAAGAATTTCCTGGCAACCATGGTTACATGATGGATAAAGAGGAAACTATCAACCCAAGTACCTAGGTCCCTAATTACATTTTCTTTTATAGAGGCATGTTGTATAGACATTGTCTAAACATGCAAAACTGATGATACTACACTTTTTAGCATTAAGTTTGAGCATATTTTGAGTACAGTAAGAATTTACTAGGGCAAGTTCATTCTGTACAGTTTGGGTGTCATGGGATGACTAAAGAACAACCCTCAGTTTGCAATCTTCTGCAAACTTTGTTAGCCAGAGGTCTTTACTTTCTGCTAGGAGATCTCAGAAGTAAATACCAAGAAGGAAAGTTCCCAGCATCAAGCCTTGAGGGACACCACTAGTCACTGACATGCTTTCTGCTGAAGCACCTGCAACTCACTGGGAAATGGTATTGAATTTGAAAAAATATGAATGTTACACTAGTTGCAAGATTCTTCTTCTCTGGATACATCTGAAGAGCCTTTTTATGGGAACACCACATTGTTTATGCATTTCCTCCCAGGTATGTATATTTGATTTCCAGAACCATTGGTAGAGTTAGTGCAAGCTAAGTTCAAGAACCCAGTGACCCAAATATGAACATTGTTTAGACTGTCAGAGGGGGTTCTGCCTTTCAGACAGTTTGCTAACCATCTTATCACATATGGGTCAATTGTTAAAGCATTTAGCTTTTAATTACCAGTATGGTGAATGGTGTCAAAGGCATTAACCAGGTCAAGATATAATGCATGCACTGTATGGGCAACATCTATAACCTCTGTAACCCTTTCAGAGGAATTCACTATATTAAATAGATAGGATCTACTCTTCATAAAACCACATTGTTGAGGGTCAAGTCTAACAGGATTCTTGATATCACAGTTTATATCATGTTATAATATATTCCATGACTTTTCATGTGAGGTTTGAGAGGCTGATAGGTCTGTAATTACCCAGTCATTTATAAGGCCATCCTTATAGAAGAGTATCACCACTCACCAAAGGAAAAGCCAGGAGCTAAAACAGCGGAGTGTGTAAGCAATGTCACATTTAACACTATTACTTAAGCAACCAGTTATACTGTCAGACCCTTCGATGACATATTTTTTTTTGTTGTTAGCACTTTCAGTAAATAATCATTATTGGTACTTGAAGAGGTAAGGGATTCAGATATTTTGGGACTTTGAATAGAAGCCTCAGGGGTGAGGATTAGCAGTAAATTTGTTCACAAGGGCATTAGTAATGTCATTGGGATCAGAACAGGAAGCCCCCTTACAAACAGTGTAGAATATTGCTCTTTCACTTTCATCTGAATAAGTATTTAAAATGTATTTTTGGCTTTGGGGCCAACCTAAGTTTTTAGGCTGCTTTAGTGAACCTGATGATGTTCTTCAGTTTTTTGTAATCCTTTTTATTTTTTCTTTGAGAAGATGGGTTTTAGATTTCTAAATAATTTAAGGAGTTTGTTCCCTTTGCTATATATTTTATTTATGGCAGTGAAATTACTGGTGGTTTGTTTTTGAATTTCCCATGATACTTGGTTCTGGCAGGGATCTAGCTCTATGCATTTTTCTAAATGAGTGCAGAATTCCCTAGTGAAACTTACTGCTGTATTATGGTCTGGTGAGGAGCACTCATGTTTAAATATTGATGTTTTGTGACATGGTAGTTGGAGCTTTTCATATCTGTAGTATTGAAATTCAGTAGGGTTTGATGTTGGAACGTTTGGGAATCTAAAGGAAAAGGTCATAAGTTTGTGGTTAAACTTAACTGGGAATGTGGGAAAGGAGACATACATGGAGTAGTGCAAGAGGCGGCCATATTTGTAAGAATCAGGTCAAGAATTCGATGCCTGCTATTAAAAATATGCCAGCTGCTGAAGGGAATTTTTGTTTATTAAGCTTAGGAATTTCGAGGCATATCTATCCTACATTGGGAGGTATAGATGTCCCAGTATACTGAAGGATAAAGTCACCCAAAATAAGGGTGTTTTGTTAACAGAGAGATCATTTAGAACCCTTTTTTGTCTCTTGATCATTTCTTTAAACTCCAGCAGCAATTACAAGATTTCTGCCTTTGCAGGTTGATCATCCTGCATTTTAGAGCATGTAGGAGACGTTGCCTTCAGTTTTGCTTTTTGCTTGAAAACCGTTATGTGGAGGAAAGCTTAACAACCATTCTTGGTAGCATAAAATAGCCCAGACAAGCAACCCGTTCTAAAGACTTAAACCTTGCTTGTGATATAAATAGGACCTGCTGGAGAGATAGGAATGTATCCCAGAGACTATCATATCTATGGAACAGGCTGCCCATCAGTGTGAATCAGAGTTCCTTCCTAACCCAGTTCAAGTGCAACTTGGCAATTGGATGGTAAACTAGAAATTCATCCCTGGTTTGGCACCTATGTCTATAATGGACACAGGTAACCTGTAAATGGTTTATCTCCCAGGTCCCTGCTTACACGTATCAAGGGTATCAAAACTTCTCAGAGATTTGGGATGCATGGCTAAGCTTGAAAAGACCCTTGTGGTCATTAGCCTAGTAAACACCTATGAACCTATAAGTCTGTACACTTTAGTCCACTGAGATGCCATCTATTAACCAACAAAGCACTACATGAAGGTATAAATTTGTGTAAGTAACTTTTTAACATAAACTGGTAACTGTGAGGTGTAGAGCTCTGGTAAACATGTCTATTCTTCCTCTGGTGATCAGCAGAAGTCCGATTTGTTTTGTACATTTGATTTACATTGTATACTTCCAGCATATGCACATATACACAAAAACAGACATACACACACACATCTTTAAAAGTTGTAAATGACATGTTGGGACAAAGCTGAGTAATTGAGTGGAATACTGTTTTATATGATTCCCTCTTGAAATGTCAGCACTTGAAATCCGGAGTGCCAAATGGGGAAAAATACCAAAACTGCAGGGCAAGAGCAAATCTCAACGATTGCTCTTCTCCTTCAAACTTCCTTTTTGCATAGGGACAAGCTCCCCAAACCCCTCAAACTTATATATACTAAGTTCAAAATCACCATATCTGAGAGAAAAGGGAATATTCCAGGAAATGGGAATCTCAGTCCATTTTTTCAGCAGTTCAATCCCTGTGTTTCAGGACTCGATCTAGCAGGTCCTGGCATTTCAAATGGTTACCATTTTCTACACATTATGTTTTTTATTTACAATAAATGTACTCCATTTGGAATGTATGAGTATTAAACATAATATACTTTTAGGAGAACATCATAAAATGGGAAAGATAAATGAAGAGGAAGAAAAAAAATGAAGAAGACTGGAGGAAGCAGGTATTTTTCATATGGGCAGATTTCCTTGGCTTAGCTCAAGATAGAAAAAGAGAGAGAGAGAGAAAGAAAGTGGGGAGACTTCAGAAGAAACGACTGTTAATTATATACACAAGGTGAGAGTGTATAAGAAAAGGGTGCACTGCTGCAAGGGGGTGATGGGTACCATGCAAAGTAGGTCAGAAATGCAATCAGTTTTTTGATTAAAGCAAAATTTTAAATCAGCACTAGACATCACATAACAGCGCATCTGTTTGCATATTGTCTGACAGTGGGAAAAATGATATTAGTTAGACAGGAACATTCTTAAACACACTGTCAAGGTACCACACAAGCAGTCTTGGATTTCAAGTTCTTAAGCAACATCTAAGGGCTCTTGCAAAGAGTATGTAATCAGAATAAAGGCAAAGTAAAATAAGAGATCATCAGGTTTTTAGGCACAGAACCACCTGACCCTTAGAAAAGCATAAAAGCAGTTCTTAAAGTGGGACAATGCAGATGTTTCTTAAAGGCACTGTATACTAAGTGAAGGGGTGGTCAAAAAGAGGCTGCCATAAATAGAAAATAACCATAGGAAAGAAGTACTGCAGACTTCAGAGTGCAGGAAAGAAATTGCCACGAACATTACTATTGATCGAAGTGTTGGCATTACAGACAGTAATGACACATAGACAACAGAGGTTAATGTCTTTGTGGTACTACCAGATTATAGTTTTTAAAGAAAAATTATGTTGGGTTGGAGGAGAGAAGTATATGCAGTTTAGTTAATGAATGAAATGCTGTTGTTGTTTGTTAATAGAGGAGACTCATATGGAAGAAGTCCTAGAAGCTGAGTCAGATATACTGGTCTAAACATTGACTGGTTAGATGATTGCACCTTCATAGCTAGCAATGGACTACAGTATTCTAGATGCAGAAAGAGTTATACTGTCAGACCAGGAAGAAGTTCTCCATTAATAGTTTCCAGAAAAAGGCAGCACAAAAAGAAAATGGCAGTGCAGTGTGATATGGTTTACTGTGCTTATTATGGAGTTCTGTTAATTGACAGTAACCCCTCCATCAATGGAAATAGTTTTTATTTTAAACAAAGAATACTTTTATTGTAAATCGTGTTTACTTCCATTTTGTGAAGTATCCTCTAATTTCCTTCTACTGGCACATAGCTGCTGTCAATAACAATCTTAACTGTTAGCACATTATAAAAGAATGCTGTCGTTATTAATCAGTTTTCATATAATGGAATGCAGAATGCTGTGATTATTAAGTCAGTGCCATTATTAAGTAGTTAGTGAATGCTGTTTTGGCAGTTAGGACCGAGTATCATTTATGTGAGCTTGAAAATGAATATTCAGCCATCCAAAACTAGATAAGTACACACTTGGACTACACACTTAAAAAGAAAACAGTTATTTTCTTATGAATAAATAAATGATTATGTGTAGGAAATCCCCCAGTGTACTTGTTGAATGTCTGGATTTTTCCTAATCCCATATATGCTCCTTTTCCTTCTCTTTGCCGTTCATCTTTAAATATAAATGACACTTCAGGTTGCTGTGTTGCTGTTCATTAATATACACCATAATTAAGATACATGCTTTACATCAAACTGATAAAACATTGATATGTCAAGCCCCATTGGCAGCCATTTTGCAGAATACACATTAAAATTCTGTAAGAAACAGTCAGAGTGATTCTGTGGTGTTAAAATAGCTTTGAAAATAAACATAATGTCAAAAAATATGTTTTTTAGTTCTAAGGTGGAGTTTTATTTTAAATTAATGTTATGGTTCCCTTTTGCATTTTTGTGACTTGACCACAATATGTTACTATTCAATTTTTGAGACAGGTTTTACTTAGATATGTTATTTATTTATTTATTGTTACTTACCTCACTGAGTTCTCTGTTATTTATTTATTACATTTATCATTCATTGTTATATTTGTATTACATAATTTTGATGTTATGTAAGTTAGGGTATTGACTTAAGCTTGTTTTACTCTCTAAGCTGAGACTGAAATTGGTCCACTGGGATCAATGCTCTACCCCAGTTACCAAACAGAGTAAATAAATAAATAAATAAATAAACTATAAGCTATCATGTCATTTGATTGATGTATTTGTTTTGATTTCTCACCTAATGATGCTTATAAGCCATTTGCAAAATTTTATGTATTCTTCTTTTCAGCCGAAATCTGGTTTGTATTCCCAATGGATCCTATGTCTGGAAATAAATTGTGATTTTTTTTTTTGTTTGTTTGTTTTAAGATTTTTTATTGGTGCTACTTTTTGGATTGTATGTTTCTTGTGCCTGTCTCTGAGCCTGTCTTATGTAATGATAGTGCTATGGAAAGTTTTTTTTTAAGGTAAACTGCAGAATTAAGATTGTGCAAGGGGCATCACCATACCTTAGAAAAGTCCTTTCTGTAATATTACTACTATTCAGACAAGCCATGTCCTATGGTATTGGTATGGTTTCTTTGTTTTATTTTATTGTATTTGTTGTGTAAACATATTGTACTTCTTTTTATGATTAATTTAATGTGGGCGCATGTAGTTTTGTCCATATTTTGAATGTCTATACTTTGATGTGTCTAAATTACGAACTAGCTGTATTTTGGTGCCCATATTTTGAAGTGTCTACATTATATATATATATATATATATATATATATATATATACATATATATATATATATATATATATATATATATATGGGTCTAGGTTACAACGTCGACAGATGAGAAGACCGACAGCGAAATCACCGATGCGAGAAGATCGACGGATGAAAACACCGACGCGGAGAACACCGAGATGGGGAAAGGATGTGTAAGTATGCGGTAGTGACGGACGTTAGGGTGCGAGTAAGGTAAGTGTGCGATGTTGGCGGTCTGTAGGGGTAGGGGTGGGTTAAGTGAGTTAGGGTTAGGGCGCGAGTTAGGTAAGGGTGCAGTAGTGAATGTTTTGGGTTAGGGGTGGGTTAAGTGAGTTAGGGTTAGGGCGCGAGTTAGGTAAGGGTGCAGTAGTGAATGTTTTGGGTTAGGGGCGGGTTAAGTGAGTTAGGGTTAGGGGGCGGGTTAGGTAAGGGTGCAGTAGTGAATTTGTTTGGGTTAGGGGCGGGTTAAGTGAGTTAGGGTCAGGGAGCGGGTTAGGTTAGTGTGTGATAGTGACGGACCTTAGGGTTAGGGTTTCGGTTAGGGTAGTGGATAGTTGTGTATGTAAGGTTTAGTGTTTGTTTGTTAGGATTTAGGTGTGCTTGTGTTGTGTGTGTGGTTTTTGGTCAGGGAATTTGTTTTGTTTATTGGTTGTTGTGATGATGTGTTGAGTGTGTGTGGTGTCGTGTTTGTGAGCTGTCGATGATGTGGTGTCGGTGATGTCGTTGTCGATGTTGTGTGCTGTCGGTGTTATAACCTAGAACCATATACATATAGATAGATAGATACACACGTGCACACACACACAAAAAATATTTATTTTTTTTGTTATCTTGAAATAAGCAACTAAGCCCAAAAGAGTTTTTTTGTTAGAGGTGACCAAAGAAGAGCTGCACATGCTATATATAATATACGTAGGCACACACACATGGAGCCTGCTCTTATTAATACAGCCTACCATTATTCTGTTCTTAAAGAAACAGGTGCAGCTTAACAGGACCCTTTCATTCAAGGAACATTACTCTATTTACAATGGACATATTATCAAACTGTTATAGACATTATTTACACAACTATGCTTTGGCTTATTATAGTCTTCCATTTGCTGAGCACCTCCACAATATGCTACAAGTGATACAGATACTTATATACACAAACCTACATATCTGTCTATATATATATATATATATATATATATATATATATATATATATATATACGGGTCTACTTCACATCACCTAAAACCCATTTGACTGACTTTCATTTCACTGTGACCAAATCACCTAATTTTCAAAATACTGAAAAGCCGTTTGACTGAATCTCATTTCACTGAATTGTAAGCCATAGACATGATGTGGGTTTGCATTCACCTGTGACTTGTTTGTGATAAAAAGAATTTCTGTAACTTACAGTGCTGACTGTCAGAATACCGATAGTCATGTAGATAGAAAGTAGTGTTATATTGTTTTTAAATGTGGTTATGTCTGCACATTTTTATGGAAAGCATCTAAAGTAATATGGCGGATGTTTTTTTTTTTGTTCCCAGCAGTAGTGGCAGCATGTAGAGTAATGTAAGGCAAATAAAAGGTATATGCCATTTACCCTATTGTAGTGCAATCCTGGAGTTAGTCTATATAGTGAGAGGGGTGTAGGGACGTAGCCCCCCCCCCCCTTTAGTCTGGATTTATATTGTCCGGTTTCTGTTAAGAGAGTAAGTAAATAGTCTTTAAGTTCTGGAAAGAGGTAGTTATTAGTGTTATGAGTATGTTTGTTTATGGTTTAAGGTTTAGTCTTTTGAAATTTAGCATTGTAAGCTTTCGGTGAAATGAGATTCAGTCAAATGAGTCTTCAGTATTTTGACATATTAGGTGATTTGGTCTTGGTGAAATGAAAGTCAATCAAATGGGCTTTAAGTGATGTAAAGTAGACCCATATGTACATATGTATATATATATATATATATATATATATATATATATATATATATATATATATATATATATGGTTCCCATTCAGAAGCCTGAAACATCATAAGCCTGAAAATCAAAATCCTGAAACCAAAAGCCTGAAAATTCAGAATCCTGAAAACTCAAAATCCTGAAAGCCCAAAATCCTGAAAGACCAAAATCCTGAAACTCAAAATCCTGAAAACACAAAATAGACATACTGATGTCATTGTGGCTTTGCTTTTGTTAGCCCTGTGGTGTTAGGTCATGCGTTGGGGTCAGGTAAGTGTGCGGTTGGTTTTATTTTAGGGTTAGGGGCGGTTTAAGTGAGTTAGGGTTAGGGTGCAGGTTAGGCATGTATGCAATAGTGACAAATATTGG